>NW_027501675.1:0-73543 GCF_021521415.1 Bidens hawaiensis
CGCCTGAAGCTTAAGTTCGCCTGAGGCGAAGTTATCCGTAACTTCGCCTGAAGCTTAAGTTCGCCTGAGGCGAAGTTATCTGTAACTTCGCCTGAAACTTAAATTCGCCTGAGGCGATGTTGTGATGAGGCGAAGTTAACATTAACTTCGCCTAGATCATTTTTACTTAATATTAATTAGACGAACTTAAAGCTGAAGCGAAGTTGTTCCCAACTTCGCCTCAACTTTAACTTCGCCTATACAGAGTTTATCACAACTTCGCTCATGGTAACAAGCGAACTTGTGTTATTCATTAACGTTTATCTAACTTGGTTAGTTTGTTGCAGATATGGCTGCGGTAGCTGGTGCTGGAGGTGCAGGAGGAGACGATGGTGATAACCAACGTCAATTTTTTCCCGGGTCACAATATGTACATCACTTTAGACCCGGAGGCGAGCGGTGTGGACGATTATCCCGAGATCATAACTTTCCTCCTACGCTCGAGGATTTTTCATGCCATCACAAACACTCTGCCGATATCTCTACCAAATATCGAAGACTTTTGGCAGACGGTAGAATATGATTGTCGTGTTGAGCCCCCGGTCATGCGGGCGACTGTGAACAATCAGCAAGTTCAGTTCAATTCTGAACAGATACGGGTGGCTTTACGATTCGGTGAAGAGACTAGGGATGACCCTACAGAGTTTGTGGCTCCGTTCCGTGATGGAGCGTTTCTCCGAATGGGCTACTCTGGTCCATTGGTGATACCCAGAGGAGGAAGGGTTTCCTTCTAGATCAGTGGCGCTTCCTCATGCACGTTATGATAGTTTGCATGTCTGGGAGGAAGGCGGGGCACTGACGGTATGGGTGCGACATGCAGTCTGCAATGACTGCAGCTGACTTACAATAAACGCTACAGTTTCAGTCAGATGGTCTTTTACGAGATAGACAGACAGAGGAGGGCGATGTCTCGGGAGCGGTTCATTATGTACCCACGTTTTATCCAGATGATATTGAACCATGTGGCTCCGAATCTACCTCAGAGACGCCCGATAAGATACGTGGAATCTGTGAGCAAACGTATCTTTGCTCAATGCCGCACTTCGAGTGCGAGGAGCAACCCTGAACGTCGTCCAGGCATACTCCACTGTTTGGGTTTTTAATTAACCCAGAGTATGTTCCTGCTAGTGGGGACGAGTTCAGAGATCCTCAACCGCGATAGGCAAGAGCAACTCAAGCTCCACCTGCTGTGCCTGTTGTGTCGGCTGCAGAGGATATAGATCTTGACGCTGTTTTTGGAGGTCAAGGTTATTTTGATATGGATCAAGTTGAAGAGGTGCAGGTCTCGGCTGCACAGGGTTCGGGTGTGAGTGCTACTAGAGCAGCTACATCGATGGCTGACTCAGATTTGGATGAGATCATGGATGAGGGGAGACGGTTGATGGTGTCTCGAGAGAGAACGTTTGGGAAAAGAAAGAGAACGGAGGATGATGAAGAGTCAGAAGAGGAAGAAGATATACATAAGCTGATAAGAAGATCAAGACGGGAAAGGACAGGTGCTGGCATGGGAGCTGGAGAGACTTCAAGGATGGTACGTTTTGCTCCGGTCGCACTGTCTGGTATGTCTATTGTTCCTTCTTCTGTACAGGTTACAAGTACAAGCGCTGCGGATGTTCCCGTGGTGGCTACATCATCTGCTGGCATTCCATCCATCACTGCTATCCAGACGTCGACTCCGGAGATTGTGTCTCTACCACCTCCAACGCTTACTAAGTCGGTGGTAGCTGCACGATTTGTAGAGTCAACGGTCGTTACTACTGCAGGGTTATCAGGTATGGTACCACCTGCGGTTACGCCTGCTTCTGATGTCTCGCCTTCGCCTATGTCAGACTCAGAGAGAATAGCTTCACTAGAGCGGATCGTGGCAGAGCAATCGAAGACTATTCAACGCCTAGTGGAAGCAAATCAACTACAGTCATCGCTCCTGGTTGAGCATGGGAAAATTATAGATGCCTTGAAGGAGTTCTTGGCATCTCAGGGGGAGATGAGCTGTAAGGGCGACGAGCTCAGGACGAAAAGAAGAAATGACCGAGACGATGATCCCAATGCATCGAAAGATGCAGGTGGTGAGCTGCCAAGAACTTCTCAAGCTCTTGGTACTTCCACAGCTGAGGGGGAGTCTACCGACGCGGCTGGTGGTGATGATGTGGTGTTGGTGGAGGATGACGTGATTGATGCGTTGAAGGAACTTGACGATGATATGTTCAGCGATGATGTGTTGTTTGATGAAGATGTGCTGCCGAGTGATGTGATTGAGAAGATCGGTGAGCAGATTGAGATTGAGAGTGAGATTGAGGAAGGAGAGATAGTAGTAGAAGACGTTGAACACGAGATCCCTGATGTTGAGAAAGCCGACATGGGTACTGAGATGGATGAGACTGAGTGGGAGGAGCAGCCTAGGTGGAAGGAAGGCTGTGCTCATTGGTTTATTAAGACCAAGAAGCCTACTGTTCCAGCCATGTTCAAGAAGAGTTACAACATCAAAGGCTATGCTGAGTCGAAGAAGGGAATTATCTGTTGGATATATGATGAACATATAAAGTTGTTTGTGGTGAAGCGTTATGATGGTATTCAATACTTCAAAAGAATGTTGAGATCTCTCAATACGTTGCCGAAATGTGAGGTGAAGGATTTGGCCAGGTTGGCCTGATAAATAGAAGTGACGACAACATGGCAAGAGTGATTGGGAAGATCGTGTGGAAAGAAAGCATAAAAGAGAAGAAGTTTGAATTATTAAAGCCACAGAAGGGAAAGCTCGTGGAGGATACAGAAAGGGGAATGAGAGCAGATGGCAAGCCATGGATGGTGATGAAGTACAAACCGATCCGATGCATCAAGGAGGTTCCAATGAAGACTATGCCTCAAGATGTGTTGAAGAATCTAAAATGGTGGTACGTTGATTGCCAGACTGCTGAAGCCGTGATGGAAGACGAAGATGAACAAGAAGTGCTGAGGGTGTATGATCCGATGCATCTTGTTAACTTATCGAAAGCTGATCTGCAAGTGTTGAATGAAAAGAAGATATTCTATATTCCTGCTTGGAAGGATGAAGCAAGGAAATATCGGCGAGTAGTCACGGTATGTGTTAGAGAAGGAGTGCACGCGTGAAGATACAGGATTACGAGACAAGAGCTGAAAGATCAAGATATGAAGCTACTGCCAAGGGGGAGTCTGTTGATGCATAAATGTCAGTAGTTCATATGTCTAATGTCTGTAATCGAGTCTGTAATATTGTTTATGTATTTGTTTGTTTAGAAGCGAAGTTGTTGACAAGTTGGCTTAGGCGAACTTGTTAACCAAGCGAAGTTGTTAACAAGTTCGCCTAGGCGAACTTGTTGAACGAGCGAAGTTTTGGACAACTTCGCCTGAGGCGAAGTTGTCGTGTATTTATATAGTGTACGGCTGATCGTTTTAGTGTTAAGTTTTGAGAGTTTGAGTTACGTGTAATTCAGTGAGTCAAGTGACGTGAGGTCGAGAGTCTGTAAGAATCACGTGTTGAGTTATTAATATAACGTGTGTTTTGTTCGTATCGTATTCGTGTGTTTGTGTGCTTGTGTTCTACGTCCGTAACGATCTACACAGGGATTCCGAACCTGTGTATATCGGGATATCTCGTGTGATCCGTCCAGGGAACCTACATTATTTATAATCCTCTTGCATTAGTTAATTGAATTAGTTTTGATTGATTGATTGCTTGTTAGACTCTTGACTTGGTGTTTAGGGTTTATTTGCGGGGTGTACAACCATAGGGATAAGTGGGTAATATAAATCATTTAAAATCAGTTAAAATACACCCTCTTTGAGACCGAGAGGTGATAAGAAGTAATATTGTCTCGTTGCTTTTACTTGTTAGAATTAAGACCGCGCGAGAGCGGGTTTTTGTCTTGTCAAGTTTGAGTGTTTATGTGCAATTAGTTGGTTTAATTTGGGTTAAGTTAAATTGTTCCTCTATCCTTGGTGACATAGTATTTGTCTCCATTAGGATAGTGTGTCGATGAGACCGAGAGGAGGGTCGTCATTTGAACACGTTAATAATTGTTTTTCCGGTTTATTCTTTAAAATCAACTAAGATAAGTTAGAGATTGTTAGAGAGACTGAGAGGTAATTTGACTTTCTTAAACAAGTTTTAGTTGTGTCATCTTTTATAACCGGTGTCGTGAATATTTTCAATCCATTGTCTTGTTATTTCTGTCAACATGATTTATTCCTAGGTAGACGTCTTTATACATTGAATTTAAACCAAAGTTTTCAAAGTTTTGTTAAAAGTTTTCATTTAATTAAGTTAAGTAGTTAAAATAAATTCTAAAATAAATTAATTAAATATTTTGGTGAGTCTTGGTTAGAGTTTCGTAATTATAAACGTTTTCACGTGTCTTCGAGTTCGATATCCAGACTTTCCTCTTCTGTGCTCTACGCGACCGGTACACTTGCCGTTTGTGTGAACTAGGATAGATTGTTTGGTTTTTAAAGCTTAGTTGCGACTTGTGTTTTATTTATATATATATTTTCGCACATCAGGAAAGAAGCCCAAATTGTCTTATCTTAGAGTATGGGGATGTGATGCTTATATCACAAGTGAGTCTGATGACAAACTTGATCCCCGCGGCGTAAAAGTTATTTTCGCCGGATACTATAACAAAAGCGGTTATTACTTCTTTCATCCTGATACAAATATGATTTCTATCAAGAGGAAAGGCCACTTCCTTGAAGAAGAATTTCTTAATCAAGGAACTGGAGATAACATTGTCGATCTTGAAGAAATTCAAGAACCACAACCAACCGCTGATGAAGTTGGAGAGTCTGATCAACAAGTTGTTATTGCTGATACATCAGACGTGAACACGAGCGTTCACAGAAGTAGTAGGACTCCCATACCAAATTCTAGGTACTTATGGCATCTAGATGGTCCCGGAGTCTTATTAGTAGCCGAGTCTGGGGACGAGCCTACTAACTGCAAATCTGCTATCTTGGATCCGGAATCCAAGAAATGGCAAGTTTCCATGAACGCCGAGATGAAATCCATGCATGATAACCAAGTTTGGAACTTGATTGAGATACCCCCCGATAGTCGGGCAGTAGGGAGCAAATGGATTTTCAAGAGAAAAACCGACATGCATGGAAATGTGCAAACCTACAAGGCACGGCTAGTCGCGAAAGGTTTTACTCAAACTCAAGGTATTAACTATGATGAAACCTTTTCGCCCGTTGCTATGACCAAGTCAATTAGGATATTGCTTGCCATTGCTGCATACTATAACTATGAGATATGGCAAATGGATGTCAAAACCGCTTTTCTTAATGGACATCTTTCTGAAGATGTCTATATGGTTCTGCCTGAAGGTTTTGTCGATCCAAAATATCCTAATAGGGTTTTCAAATTGAACAAGTCCATTTATGGACTTAAGCAGACATCTCGAAGCTGGAATCTTCACTTTGACGAGAAAATCAAAGAGTTTGGTTTTGTCAAAAATGAAGATGAGCCTTGTGTTTACAGAAAGGCTAGTGGGAACACTATATCATTCCTCATATTGTATGTGGATGATATACTAATCATTGGAAACAACATTCTATGCTTAAGGAAGTTAAGCAATGGTTGGAATCTTGTTTTGCAATGAAAGATCTTGGAGAAGCCGCATATATTCTGGGAATAAAGATCTATAGAGACAGATCTAAGCGGATTAGAGGGCTAAGTCAAAGTACCTACATAGACAAAGTAATGGCACGCTTCTCAATGGAAAACTCCAAGAAAGGAGCTGTTCCAATGACTAAGGGAACCGTGTTGAGCAAATCGCAATCTCCGGCAACGGACATTGAATCTAAACGTATGCAAGCAATTCCATATGCTTCTGCGGTTGGCTCTATCATGTATGTTATGTTGTGTACTAGACCTGACGTCTCGTATGCCTTGAGCATGACCAGTCGTTTTCAACAGAGTCCTGGCATTGCCCATTGGACTGCTGTGAAGAACATTCTAATGTACTTGAATAGGACCAAAGACATGTTCTTGGTGTTTGGGGGAGTGGAAGAGGAACTCACTGTAAAGTGTTACACTGATGCTAGCTTCCAGACTGACCGAGATGATTCTCGCTCATAGTCAGGTTTTGTTTTCACCCTCAATGGAGGAGCTATTTATTGGAAGAGCTCCAAGCAGAGTGTAGTGGCGGATTCTACCACCGAATCCGAATATATAGCTGCATCAGATGCTGCTAAGGAGGCTGCTTAGATGAAGAAGTTCATCACCGATCTCGATGTGGTTCCGAGTATTCACAAACCAATCGAGATATTCTATGATAACACAGGTGCTATTGCTCAAGCCAAAGAGCCAAGGTCTCATCACAGAACCAAGCAAATTCTAAGGAAGTTCCATCTTATTCGGGAAATATTGGAACGAGGTGACATCGTGATAAGCAAAGTAGACACAAATCAAAATCTAGCTGACCCGTTCACTAAGCCGATGACTCAGGACAAACATGATCAGCATAGAGATGCTATCGGGCTTAGACTTGCTAATGATTTATTTTGATTTAGTATTTGGATGTATGAACGTTTAATCAGTTGTACTTTTCTGTTCACTTTTGATTTAATGGTTAAATGCAAACGTTGAATAATACAACTGTGTTCTTTTTAATACGTTTAATCCGTGAATATTGTATTCTAAATTATCCGTAGTCGGTCAGACTCGTGGGAGCGATTCAGAATTAAGACTATTCTGACTTTGGACTCAAGCAGTTGACTTCCAAACTCAGAGACCACATTATGAATGACGTTGGATGTAACTCGCATCAAATCATATTCATGGATCTTGATCATAAGATGTTTTGATAATAGTATGCTCATTTAGTATCCTTAGACCTGAGATATATATTAGAACTTTCGTTTACCGAGGAATATTCTTTGATCATGTCAACCGCTGTTGCATAACTGCCAGCCATAAAGGCATTGATTGGGAATGTTCTGGAGTTCAGTGGAAGTTGTATGTAGTCAAGATGGAATTCTGTACTCTTACATTAAAATGTAACAGTTAGACATATTGGCGCCCTCGTTGATTCAAACTGGTAAAGTGTGAGGCGTCACCCAAACTAACTGTGTGTTTGATTGGACCACTTTGACTCTATATCGAGAATTACAATAATTGAACACCATATGAGATTGATTTGATCCATGTCTCATTGTCCAATTAATGTCTTATACAGAAAGGATAGATGACAACGATTACTATAAATTCATTATCTTGCAATAAGGTATTCCATGATACTTTGGTTATGGATTTAAAATGTCATATTCGATTGGGGGCAGCTATATGTAGCTAGAACGCTTCTGGCTGTTAGCGTTGTGATACTTGACCCAAATCCGTCCAAGTGGGAGACTGTTGGATTTAGTGGTCGGTTCGGGTCAAGTCAACGCAACCGACCCGAATGTGACCCGGACTGAGTTACACCGGGGGTGACGAGATAAAAGCCTATTTAAATGTTAATTAGGCCCGACAAAATTAATTAGATGGACAAGGCTTTGTTTTGTTAATTGGGCTCAAGCCCAATTGGTTTAACTTGATTAAACCCTACTAGTAATACTATATATATATATATATATGTGTACTATAAGATATTATTATTAAAGAGAACCTTTACAAAACAAAAACCCTAGCTGCTATTAACTTTCCGGCGTCGAATTCCGGCAGACCGGTTTTCCGGTGAGTCCATTCCGGCCGCCGCTAATCCACCACATCCAACAACAGTTGTCATTCAGCCACCACATACATCACCCGCACCTTAATACAAGTCCCGGTGTTGCTGAATCATTAACCCCGTTTTTCCGGCGAACTGGTTCTTCTCCGGCGAGCTCGGTTTTCCGGCGAACAAGTTCCCCATTGATTCTGCTGGTAGTTAAAGCACTGTTGTTCTATTGGTTGCTATCCATTGCCCGTTAGCCGTCACCAAACTCCTTGTCGGAGCTTCCGTCGCCGCCGTTTTAAGCCGCCGCCGCCGGATCTTTCGGGAGTTCTTTGGTTGTGTCATCTAGCTCATCTCGTTAGCCCTCAGTGTCTTCCCGGTTTGTGTATAACCGAGGTATATCGAATACTCATCTATGGTTGATTATTATTTGTGTTTAATCGCACTCGTATAATAGTTGTAATCGGATCCGGGTTTTGGGTTTTCGGTTTTGGTTCGTTCAAATCGTATAATCGTTCCGCTGCGTTTTTATAGTTCGTTTTATATCCATGTTTATTAATATTGATTAATAACTATTGAAATGAAATATTTACTAAAACGGGTTTAAAAGGTTTATCCATTTTCGTTCCGAACCACCGTTGAAACCCAACAATTACTTGTGCCTCACCCAAAGTTGTGACCCATGTCTAGTTAAGTTTTATCAGGGAAAATAGATGGAGTCCCCGTGTTAGAAAAATTAGTTTTAATGAAGGTTACTTTGAGAAGCGTTCGAACTTCGAAGTAGTCGTGGCCTGTGTGAGGCGACTCAATGATACAACTCTGGGACGACAAGCGTTCGTCATTGTTCTGATTGCCATCACATAAATCATCCATTTTGATAACTATATCTCATTTGAAAGCACCGAGTATTTCCTAAAGGAAGAAATTAACCAGTTAGGTGGTTCTTATAATTCATAAACTTAGTGAAGATAACAAGAATGCGTGTGCACAAGGCATGACTTGCATATTTTCATCGACACTCTTCAAGGCGACATGTTACCTTTTGTTTTCAATCTACACCGCCAACCGAAACCTATAGCAGTTTTTTTATGCAAGACTTGGTCACTTAAAACTCTATTTTGCTACTATAACAAATTTGCTTAAAATATCACAAGTGTGACCCTGTGAGTATTCATACACAAATGTTGAAGAACATAGTTCACATAGACTTGCAACTTTCGTATTAGCAACATAACTAATTGAATTAGTTAATTAACAGTTGATGTTTTCGACTAACCACCTTTACTATTTAACATGTGACTGTTTACGTGACATGTTGCTATTGTAGGAGTTACGGTTAATATGGTAAGAATTGATAAATAGTTTTAATAAGTTAAATAAGGTTAATTATAGTTATTTAAATTTATAATACATATATTCTCTTACTAGATTATACTCCCGGTGTATTACACGGGTTGTATAATAATACATTATATTATAAATGGTTATATAACACAATAATAAATATACAATAACATGTATAAAAATTACAATAATCCAACTATTTTAGCTATTATATGTAGAAAAATATACAAAAATAAATTATTTTTATTAAGTGCTATAATAAAAATAAAAAGAATACAATTACAAAACATAGGTTTAAGTTCATTGGATTAACTTTCTTCTAAAAATATTGTTTTTTAAAGAAAGAGACATTCTCATATTCTTTCTTGCTTTCTAAGCCAGTTACATATTTCACCAATATAAAACATATGGAAAACGGAAGATTTTGTAATTGCTTTCAAGGGTTGTAAGTATGCAATTCATATTCTTAATTAGGGATATTTGTCAAAATCACTTTAAAAATACATACAAATACAATACTCAATTTAAATTTTAAAACATGATTAATTTTATGGTGTATTTTTTTTTTTAGAAAAAATAGTGTTGTATAAGAATTAACAAAGTTTAAAAAATAGTGTAATAAATAAACATTTATTATTATTATACTCATTCCAAAGATAAAAAAAATGCTTAATTTTACGATGTGATTCTTTAAAAAAAGTAGTGTTTTATAAGAAATTATTTAACTTTAAAAAGCATGGTTAAACTTAATTATTATTGGATAATGATTTGTGTCCAAAAAATTAATTAATTATCAAATATTATTGGATAATGATTGCCCTTTTCGTAATTAATTAATTACTAAATATAGTTTTGGTGGGAAAGTTATTGTAACAGCCCAAAATGACTGCATCGTGATATTGTCCGCTTTGGCCGGGACACACCACCATCGCCTCACGGATTTAAAACGCGTCACGATGGAGAAGGTCTTAAGCTCCTTATAAAGAAGCCTTCGTTCTCCTTCTCAACCGATGTGGGATGTTACAATCCACCCCCCTTACGGGCCCAGCGTCCTCGCTGCCACACCAGCCCGGTCTATGGCTCTGATACCATCTGTCACACCTCGCCCCCTCGTAATCAACGATATTGTTCGCTTTGCCCCCGATGGATAAGCATCGGGAACTCACGGATTTGTTTTTGGTTGTCTATGTGAGACTTCCCAGGGGGTCACCCATCCTGGAATTACTCCCACCTGAGCACGCTTAACTGTGGAGTTTTTCAAGCTCCACAATCAACGAAGCCCAAAACGCGTCGGTGATTTAAGAGGTAAGACATTACTTATGAACCAAGAATCTCTCCCGACCACGGACAATGTGGGATACATCCATGAGTGTTACAATTATTGTAAGAATTAATATGGTGCTGACAAATCTTCAAAAGCTGGAATCAATTATTAGTATAGATTGTTAATGAAGTCGTGATGTAGTGGTTGTGGTATTGCTTGGAGTCCCAAGGGACCCAAGTTCTATCCCTGCTACCACCATTAATTTCTGCGGAATGAGGGGCCTGTGATAGGAGACCTTTGGCCAATGGTCAGGGGTTCGATCCTTGAGGATGCCGGGTTTTACCGGCTCGTGCGATGTCGTGCCATCGGGCGGTCGTACGAGTCGGGTTTTCCCGGAATTGGAGGAAAGGAGATTAAGTCCTCGTGCTTGAGGCAGACGCCGATATTAGTAAGCGCTCACAGAGTCACAGGCCATTGGTATCTAGTATGAGGCTTAATGAGTACTGTATGCCGTTCAAAAAAACATATATTCTCTTATTGTAAGGCCCCGTTACCGGTGCCCTACTTTAGTGTCGGATTTACTCATGAACACAGTTTTCAGAAATCATAGTTAACTAAAACTTTCGCAGAATAAATAAACTTTAATCATTCTTTACAAAACAATACAAATTTGTCTTTAAATCATAACATAAAACATCGTGTTAAAACATCATTTATTTTATCATTAGAAGCAAGCCATTCAATCAACGCCATGTGCCATCCTCGTGCTAGCTCTTTAAACCTGTTTACCTGCGTGCATACTAAAAGTCAGCTACGCTGAGTGAGTTTTAGTTAATCAAGCAACTTACCATACAACCACTACATACAATATATACATATTCGAAGACACATAGCCGGCTGTCTAACCTGTTCATCTTACCGCTTAACCACTTAACTGCCCTCTAACGACTTAACCACTTATTTACGAAAGCACATGGAGGCATACCCTCCCACACACTCACGTTAAGCCACTTATTAACTAGGGCACATACAGGCTTGTCCTCCCAAGTACTATCATCATGCCACTTAATAATGGATGCACTTATAGGCTTGCCCTACTACGCACTCACGTTATGCCACTTGGATAACGAAGGCATGTATAGGCTTACCCTACCACGTACTATCGTCATGCCACTAGCACCCTTACTAGACCCCTCTCCACTTCTATCATACTCGACTTCGACTTGTCTATATCACACTTCCTATCAGTTCATTATTTACATAATAAGAAAGTCACATCAAAGCATTCATACACACCAATAACCACCTGTCGATCACTCTCCTTGGCGATACGTGCAATATCCGAAGATCGTTCGCGCACCGACAAGCATTCTTAAATAACTCGTATATCATCTATAGCATACACTTACCACTTAAGGTAAGTGTATTCACACTTCACATCGAGTATGCACACAGCCCCGAAAACATAACAAGGAAATGGGGCTAGAAACTCACCTGGATCCGGTTTCTTTCTCCGTTAATAGTTAATCATTTCTTTAGTTGAGCTCTGCTAACTTTATGCGTTCGTTAGGTCACGGTTAACTTGGTTATGAACTTCAAATCTTGTATATAGCTAGTACATGCATAATCTATTAAGACATAGGCTCGGTTTGGGTCTCGGGTTGCTCCTTAGTTCGCGGCCGTGTATGGTGTAGGGAGTATGTGTGTGTTTTTGAGTGTGTAAAGAATATGGAAAGATGGAATGAGGATTTAGGGTTTTAGGGTGGTTTAAGGGAGTATTTATACTCCTTAAAGTCCATGGACCTAAAGCCCATCCCACCATCTTAATTCATTTTAATTATTCAAATCCATACTTCTTTCAATATTTAACATTAATTAAATATTAACACACAATTCGAATCATAAACTTTATTTTATTTTTATTTATAAATTTTGGGATGTTACAAGACTTCCCCCCTTAAAGAGGTTTCGTCCCCGATACCTAATTCATTCCTTGTAAAAGCAACACTTCTTATATTCACACACTTTATTGAATCGCCTTTGCTTTCTGGGTTATCCTTCTTACTCCTGACTTTGCAGTCACCGAGTGATGTTCATGGGTTTTAGCTATTCGAGGTAGTTTGTCCATGAGGCCCCCGATATACCAAGTCTCATCTCGTCCTTCCAAGGGGCGTTGGTTTATGTATATTAACGCTAACGCCTAAGGTGACGCTTTATCACAACACAACTAGTTTTTATAACCAACATGCATTCAAGATAATTCATAAGTCATTTATGCAAAATCACAAGAAATCACAAGTCATTCATAAAGCATAAAGAGAAAATCATTCAAGCTTGCTAGACAAACGTAGGTTCAAACTGTAACATAAAACACCCATTAACAATGCTAACATAAAACAACTGTGGCAAGCCACTTATTCCCCTGCAACCTTCTCAATGGCTGATAAACCATCCTTTTACGCGTCTCCCCTTATTCCTTTCATCGTTAAGGCTTCTCCACAAGCCCTAGATATGTGACCTGACTTACCACACTTGTAACATTTCTGGTCCTCGGTGCATTCACGAGAGATGTGTCTCTTTTTCCCGCATCGGTAGCACTGGTTTGGACCAGCCTTGCATTCTCCCAAGTGCATTTTCCCGCACACTTTGCATGTTTCCTTGCCTGCAATCTTTTGTGTCTTCTTCCCCGCATACTCCACGACATCTACAGACCGCTTGGTTCCTTTTCCTCCTTCCTTATCTTCAACTTCCACATCATCCACCGCCAGATCAACATACACCATCTCTGCTAACTCAACTGCAGACTCAAAGGTAGCAGGTTTGTTAGCCTTGACTAACGTGCGAACCTTCTGGGGAAGCCCCCTAATGTAGCACTTAATTTGTTTCGCCTCAGTGTTCACCATGTCAGGCACCGGCCAAGACATGCGGTTGAATTCAGTGGTGTACTCACGATGTGTCATCTTGCCCGCTTCCAGATTCAGAAACTTCATCTCGGCTCTCTCAACCTCGGCATCAGCACAGAACCTTTTCAGCACTAACTATTTCAGATCCTCCCACTTCATAGCCCTAATCTCTTCTTGACTCTTCCTCTGCTCGACTGATTCCCACCAATACATCGCCCCATCACCAAACGATTGGGTGCATAACCGACAGCTTTGTCGGGACGGCACTCGCTAATGCGGATAACCTTGTCCATAGTGATTATCCATTGGAGAGTAGCGATTGCGTCTCCCAAACCAGTCGGCTTCGGCGGGTCACAGCCCTTAAATGACTTGTAGTTGCACCTACCTCGGTCTCTCTTCCTATCATCCACCTTCACTGACTTAACCACACTTGATTCCTCCTTCTCTCTTTCATCATATTTCTTGCCATCTCCACCTGCCCCTTCCGTAGTTCTTTCCCGGCTTCTCCCAGACCCTTCAGAAGTCAAGTTCTTCACAGCAGTGGCTACAGCTTGAACAATAGATGCTTGAATTGCGGGATCCAGTTGAACCCCTTTGTTGTTGCTCGGGTTTTGTTCAGCTGTACTTCCTTCGTCTCCGGTGTTGGAAGCTGTTTCTACCGAAGGTTGTCGGACAATACGAGGCCTGCCTCGACGTCCAGTGCGACCTCTGGTGCCAACAATCTCTCTCGCTCCAGCCATCGTATTCTAAAAGGGAAAACACAAACGTCATCACTCAGGGAACTATTTGGTACAAAGATAGTAAGGTTAACAGGTAATAACAGTGGCCAGCTGTGATTAGCTGATCACATTACATTCCGTGTCCTCTACACTTCCCTTTATGAGTCTATTTGTGCTGGTTCTACTTTCAAAAAGTCAACCAAATCAAGCAATCAATTAATCCTATCCATAATATTCATATATCCTTTCTTTAACAATTTAGCTAACATTAACATTCCTTATTCAATCATACACTTTACCTTTACTGAGCTTGCTTGAGTGACACATGACATTCTTGAACTGACATCTTCTTTCTTTTCTTACTCAAATCTCATTCTCTGTTCGAGTCTAAGCATGTAGGATACTTAAATCTCTCGAACTTTTCTCTGATACCAACTTGTAAGGCCCCGTTACCGGTGCCTACTTCAGCGTCGGATTTACTCATGAACACAGTTTTTAGAAATCAGAGTTAACTAAAACTTTCTAGGAATAAATAAACTTTAATCATTCTTTACAAAACAATACAAACTTGTCTTTAAATCATAACATAAAACATCGTGTTAAAACATCATTTCTTTTATCATTAGATGCCAGCCATTCAATCCACGCCATGTGCCGTCCTCGTGCTAGCTCTTTAAACCTGTTTACCTGCGTGCATACTAAAAGTCAGCTACACTGAGTTAGTTCTAGTTAATCAAGCAACTTAACATACAACCACCACATACAATATATATACATATCCAAAGACGCATAGTCCGTTGTCTAACCTGTTCATCTTACCGCTTAACCACTTAACTGCCCTCTAACGACTTAACCACTTGTTTACGGAAGCACATGGAGGCTTGCCCTCCCACGCACTCACGTTAAGCCACTTATTAACTAGGGCACATAGAGGCTTGTCCTCCCACGTACTATCGTCATGCCACTTAATAATGGATGCACTTATAGGCTTTCCCTACCACGCACTCACGTTATGTCACTTGGATAACGAAGGCATGTATAGGCTTACCCTACCACGTACTATCGTCATGCCACTAGCACCCTTACTAGACCCCTCTCCACTTCTATCACACTCATCTTCGACTTGTCTATATCACACTTCCTATCAGTTCATTATTTACATATTAAGCAAGTCACATCATAGCATTCATACACACTAATAACCACATGTCAATCACTCTCCTTGGCGATACGTGCAATATCCGAAGATCGTTCACGCACCGACAAGCATTCATAAATAACTCGTATATCATCTATAGCATACACTTATCACTTAAGGTAAGTGTATTCACACTTCACATCGAGTATGCACACAGCCCCGAATACATAACAAGGAAATGGGGCTAGAAACTCACCTGGATCCTGTTTCTTTCTCCGTTAATAGTTAATCCTTTCTTTAGTTGAGCTCTGCTAACTTTATGTGTACTTTAGGTCACGGTTAACTTGTTTATGAACTTCAAATCTTGTATATAGCTAGTACGTGCAAAATCTATTAAGACATAGGCTCAGTTTGGGGTCTTGGGTTGCTCCTTAGTTCGCGGCCGTGTATGGTGTAGGGAGTATGTGTGTGTTTTTGAGTGTGTAAAGAATATGGAAAGATGGAATGAGGCTTTAGGGTTTTAGGGTGGTTTAAGGGAGTATTTATACTCCTTAAAGCCCATGGACCTAAGGCCCATCCCACCATCTTAATTCATTTTAATTATTCAAATCCATACTTCTTTCAATATTTAACATTAATTATATATTAACACGCGATTCGAATCATAAACTTTGTTTTATTTTTATTTATAAATTTTGGGATGTTACACTTATTATCATTCATTAATCTACCGTTTAATTAAATACTTAGTAATTAAATAGCAATATTTACTTATCAATGAAAAAGCCTTTTGGTAGAATGGTAACTTTTCAAATGGAAGGTTATGGGTTCCGGTCTCGTTTGAGGCAAATTATTCCAGATTGGGCCTGGGTTCAAAGTTATGTGTATCCTTCTAGGTGGGTCCCAAATTCGAGTCCGCTGAGGTTACTAATTATTAGGAAAGACAAGCATAACTCGCATGAATACACGGACTACTCGAAAGTTGTAGGGGTTAAAGAAACGAAAGTCGTAGGGGTTAAAAAAAGTAGTCAAGAAAATCAGTAACTTTTCTCCCATTTTATCATTATCACGCAATTTTAAATCCCCGAAAGAAATCAAATGGCAAAATACCAAGGGGTATGTTTGGAAAAACTAGCTGTTAGGTGGTAGTTGAAAGTTGCTGGCTGAAAGCTGGAGGCTGGAAGCTGGTAGGTGCTTTTTCTAAAAGCTTGTACTAGTAGCGTTTGAAAAATGAGCTTTTTCTCATAATCTAAAAGCTTGAAGCTACTTCAACCAAACAAATATTTTTACTAAGTAGGAGTTTTTTCTTAAAAGCTTAAGGGTATGTTTGGCAAAACTAGTTGGTAGCTGTAGCTGGAAGCTGTAGCTGGTAGCTGTTAACTGTAGCTTTTTAGAAATATTTAGGTGTTTGGTAGATTAGCTGGAGCTTTTAATAAAACTAGCTGGGTGCTCGCGCGGTGCATTGTTCTAATCCGAAACCTATTCCGACTTGACCTCTTTCGACTCAAAACCGTACCAACATGAACCGGACTAAATTAACCCTTTTTGCATCGACTCGTTCCGACCCTAATTTGGTCTTACACATGATCGGGCTTGGCTGACTCAACTTGCTGCCGATCCTAATCAATAATCACATAATATGTTAATTTTTTAAAGTTAAAGAAGTATAACAATATAATAATCAAATTAAAGAGAATAAAATGCTCGTTTTTATGATGCAATTTTTAAAAATAAATATTAACATGTGAAAAAGTTATGGTCTTTTAAAAAGTCATGGGGGTAGTTGGTTTTGAATATGGGTTAAATATGTAATTATTATATGAATTAACAAAATGTGATGGAAGTTCAAGTACCAAAATCGTAAATTTGAAATACTAAAAGCTGGTAGTTTTTTCTAATCGCTACTAGTTGGAGCTTTTAGCTTCAAGCTTTTTCTCCTAACCAAAATGTTTCAAGCTACTCTAACCAAACAAGACTTTTCAATAAATTTTAATTTTTTCTTAAAAGCTCCTAACAAAAAGCTTCAAGTTACTCTAACCAAACAAGACTTTTCAATAAATTTCAGTTTTTTCTTAAAAGCTTGTAACTAAAAGCTCCTAAAAGCTCTTTGCCAAACATACCCTAAAGCTAGAAGCTCCTAAAAGCTCATTGCCAAAAATACCCAAGACATCACGCATTTATTAAACAATTTTAAATTTCTATCAAACAAATGATGTAAAACCATTATCGCAGCCTAGTGACAAAGATGTATAATATTAAAACTTAAAATGATTTTAGGTTCAAGCATCACTTGAAATAAAAATAAATAATTGTTATTAAGACATTAGACTCTTTCTCAGATTTGCCAGTTTAGGTAACAATGAAAAACCGAGTTGTGATATGGATCCAACCCATAACACATATGTAGTTTGATGTGCGAAAATATATATATAAATAAAATGCAAATCGCAACTAAGCTTTAAAAACCAAACAATCTATCCTAGTTCACACAAACGGCAAGTGTACCGATCGCGTATAGCACAGATAAGGAAAGTTCGGATATCGAACTCGAAGATACGTGAAAACGTTTTTAATTACTAAACTCTAACTAAGACTCACCAAAATAATATTTAAATAATTTTTAATATTTAGAATTGATTAAACTACTTAACTTAATTAAACGAAAACTTTTTACAAAATACTTTGAAAACTTTGTTTTAAATTCAATGAATAAAGACTTCTACCTAGGAATGAATCATGTTGAAAGAAATAACAAGACAACGGATTGAAAATATTCAAGACACCGGTTATAAAAGATGACACAACTAAAACTTGTTTAAGAAAGTCAAATTACCTCTCAGTCTCTCTAACAAACTCTAATTTATTTTAGTTGATTTTAAAGAATAAACCGGAAAAACAATTATTAACGTGTTCAAATACCGACTCACCTCTCGGTCTCACCGACACACTAGCCTAATAGAAACGAATACTATGCAACCAAGGATATAAGAACAACTTAACTTAACCCAAATTAAACCAACTAATTGCACATAAACACTCAAACATGACAAGACAAAAACCCGCTCTCGCGCGGTCTTAATTCTAACAAGTAAAAGCAATGAGACAATATTACTTCTTATCACCTCTCGGTCTCAAAGAAGGTGTATTTTAACTGATTTTAGATGATTATATTACCCACTTATCCCTACGGTTGTACACCCCGCAAATAAACCCAAAACACCAAGTAAAGAGTTTAACAAGCAATCAATTAATCAAAACCGATTCAATTAACTAATGCAAGAGGATTATAAGTAATAACAAATAAAACACAGCCATCACACACAATCTAATTTACGGTTTAGTTAAACTTTACATCAATAATTTAAGTCTTGAACATTAACAATCCATTATACAAGTCTAAACTAGTCAACAATCATCTATCCTAGGTAGAACAAACAAGTTTAGCTACTCATTAATTTTGGACAGCCACAAACAATCAAAGTAAACATCATAAACATCAATATAAACATGATAAAACTCATTCAAGATCCAAACTCAATCAATAACAAGTCAATCTATCAAACAATTGCAAAACAATGTAAAACAAAAGACCAAATCAATCAAAGTTAGGGTTCTTGAACAATAATTAAAGTTTAAAGATGTATACTCAAGGTTTATGGCTGAGATTTGTGAGTGTTTGAAGCCCCTAGCTGCTGCCCAAAGGTTCCTTCTTCTTTCTCCAGCCGTCCAAGACCTCACAGCCGCCTTGCCTTCTTCTGTTTTTTCTTTCTTTCCTGCCGGCGGCTAAGTCCGATCGGACTTAGGTTAAGGTTTTAGGTTTTGTGTATTTCGGGTTAGGGACTTAGATAATGGCTGGTTACATTATTAATTATCATAATATAATATAATATAATATAATATAAGGCTTTTAACTTGTGGGCTTGGACCGGGCCTTGATTAAACTTTGAAACTTTGACAATTAAACCCTCCAAGTTCTCTTTTTCTTGCCTTTTTTCCACATCTTTCCATAACCTACACAAAACATTTCAACTTTGTAAAACTTTGCACTTAACCCCCTAAACTTACATAAATTTGATATTAAATCATTAAAACATTATAAAATTGTAAGGAAATATAAGTGTGTTATTCAACACATCAAACATCCCCACACTTAAACCTTTTTCGTCCCTGAAAAAGTCTAATGCAGTTGGATCAGAATCGGAAAATCAAAGTCAAATCAAACATATAGGTTATATTTTAAAGCTCAGAAAAACGCAAAAACCGCGATCACCGATATTGTTGTCCACCTAAACCCATGCCTTAATCTTTACCGGGACAAATAAGATCCGACAATAATATTACTTAGTGGTTTACACAATTAAGACCCGCTTATTTTCTGCTTTTACCGGACCAGACCACCCCAACTTGACTTAAACCTCAAAATTAGCAGAATTAAAACTTTGTTGCTCAATATTTATGAATAGTTAAGACGATCAAGGGTATTGTTTATCCACCTAAGCTTAAGCATCAAAGTCTACCAAGCAGCCATTAGATATGATTAAGGTTCAATGATTTATAGCTAGTGCTCCCCACAACATGACATACCCCCGTTATCAAGCAATACCCCAAATCCATAACCATAGGTGAGTATGCAAAATTTTATCTATAGGGCTTACATATAGCGTGTCCCTTGTGGTCCGTTTCTTAATGGTAATGAGACGCGAGCAAGGGGACCCCACATGACTAACAGCGTGGATGATCAAGTCTGTAGTGTATTTGTACTTTCGTACTTTTTGTGATCATGTTTATAGACTTATAAGGGTTTGCTCTTTGGCTTTATTTTAAATATCCACAACCCCACTTAAGAATTGTGAATACCCAGCTAAATAGATTGCATACAGACCCATGGTCTCCGGACCCGAAGCATCCCATCAATACAGGATTTAAGGTTATAAAACCATACGCCGATGAGGTGTAAAACACTAAACTAGCATTTTAAGATTTATATCACAGGCTACACGGCATACTCTAACGTTAAACCTACCCAAGCATCATATGATAACGTATTCAGATTTTTAAAAACTCATGATATTTCCACTTTTTCATACCAAAATTTGAGGCTTGAGTATGGCCCGACCTTTCATTGCTTATTTTCCACGGACAAAACGCTTTACCCACAAAAGATTTCCGTTTAACCGTTTTATCAAATTTGCCCTTTCATTTTCAAGGCTGAGCCTACCGACACATCCCAAGTTAAGTGTGTTCTCTTTTATTTATCTCATATTATTAGTAGTTTGAAAAACCGATTTCCGAATAAAATCATCATCTCCGACTTTAACGCAAAAGAAACTAAAAACAAGGAACATTTTTTTTAAACATAATCAACATACGAAAACGAAAAACAAGTGAAAACTTTTTATTTTTAAAAATTTTTAATTTTTTTTTATTATTATCATAATTTTTTTTTTCTACAACTAAGTAAAATAAATTCTCATCCCCACACTTAGAACGAAATCGTCCTCGATGAGAACAAGGAAAAGAAATAAAATGACAATAAAACGTAAAGCATAAAATTAAAAACTTGAAAGAACAGAAATTAAAATAGAGAACGGGTTACTCCCCTGGTTTAGATGCAAATTCTTTATCGGCTTTATATGACTCAAACGAACGACCGTATAGCATTTCATTCGCGGCCGCAACCTCGGGTGAACCAGTTCCAAAACGCCATCAGAGCTACCATGCGCATAATAATACCTGTAACAACTCAAACTCGCTCGCATGTGGCGGCGTACAAAACAGAAAACAAAAACATAAGAAATAAACATATTTTTGTGTTTTTGAATTTTTTTAATTTTTTTGATTTTTATTAAATATTTATTTTTTTTTTAATTTTTTTTCTATTTTTAAATAACAAAAATTAAAAAAAAAACAAAACTCTAAATCTCGGGCTGCCTCCAGAGAGCGCTTAGTTTAACGGGTCCTCAGCCTGAACCCAAATCTCAATTTCCATCAGGTGGCTTCTCCTTTATCCGTTTCCCACTCGACCCGTTTCGTTTTGTTTGTCTACTAGTAGTTGGGAAAAACTTACCAGAAAAATTTAAAGAGATTTTGAAAATCTGAAACGGGTCGGACCACCAAGACTTATACTTACCCGGACAAAACTTTATACGAGTCGTGTAATAAAGGAGGATGTCATCTTTGTTGTGTGTCAACTTTTTATGTTGTTTCGTATGTCGTATCCTCACTTTCAAGTTCGTTTGATCCAAGTATACATGTTCCCTCTTCTGTGATGTCTCCCTGAAAATTAGTCTTCCTATTCCTTCAATGTCACCTCCCGGGTCAAATTGCGTATCATCTACTTCCATAGAGGTATCCTCCACAAGCTCTTCATGACAACCCTCGATATCAAAGATAACCACATTCGCCTTCTTAACCTCCGTCAAAGTAGATGCAATGATATCCGGCAGCTTCCTCTCTTCATCTAAAATCGCATACTCAAGGTGGGCAGGCGAATCCTTAATCTCTAAGGAAGAAGAAGGAATCTCGACCGAAGGTCGGTCCATCGGATCGTCTCGTACGATCTTAGCAGACACTCCAGATTCAGGGGTATGCAACTCGGTGTCGGCATCAAAGGACTGATTAGTTACGGCAACCATCTCAATCTCTGGAATCTCCCTATCGAGAATCTGGGTGTCGGAGGCAGATCCTCCACAAATTTCGCTGAGAAACTCCCCAACATGCTCCATGATGGTATCAATGAAGTATAAGGAGTCATTAGCAGCCTTGGGGTGTTTCAGTGACTGTCGAACGTCAAAGGTGACGTTCTCATCCCCAACTCTTAAGATTAATTTACCCTCGCAGACATCGATCAATGCCTGTGCAGTGGCAAGGAATGGTCGGCCTAAGATGAGTGGGACACTATCGTCATCGTTCATGTCCAGGATGACAAAGTCCACCGGGAAGATGAACTTGTCGACATGAACAAGCATGTTCTCGACCACCCCTCGGGGGTATTTCACAGAACGATCAGCAAGCTGGATACTCATACGGGTAGGCCTTGGTTCGCCTAGACCCAACTTGCGATACACGGAATACGGCATGAGATTAATACTGGCACCGAGATCTGCCAGCGCATGGACGACCGTATTATCACTCAAGATGCAGGGAATTGTGAAACTCCCAGGATCGGACATCTTTTCTGGTAACTTTCTCTGCAAGACTGCAGAGCAACCAGCACTCAGAGGAATGGAAGAGACTTCGGCTAACTTCTCTTTGTTCGAAAGAATATCCTTAAGGAACTTTGCATATTTGGGCATTTGCGTGAGTGCCTCAAGGAATGGGACATTTAGATGAAGTTGCTTCAGAAGATCAAGAAATTTGGAGTTCTGCTCCTCGTCTCTATCCCTACGGACTCTCCCGGGATACGGGAGTCTAGGTTTGTAGACTCTCGGTGGTGTGCTGGGTAGTGGCTGGTTCTCGGCTTGTGCTGTACTTCCTGGGCTGTGCCTCTGATGCACCCTGGCCGGTGGAGACTCCAACTGAATCTCCTCGTCTACCTGCTCCTCTACATCTACCGCAAGTTCGTTAACGACTCCTCTCGTCGCTTCCTGAATCATGGGCTCGCTGCGTGCCCATGCACCACTCCTTGTCTTCACAGCCTTCGCGAACGCCTTTGGATTTTGTTCAGTGTTACTTGGAAGTGTACCTGGCGACCTTTCATTTAGACGACTTGCTATCTCTCCCATCTGACGCTCAAGATATTGAATTGACGCTCCTTGATTTCTCATGAATGACTCGTGCTCCCGGAATTTCTCTTGAGTTTCTTTGTGACGGGAGTCCCCCCGAGTCATATACTGCGACAACATCTGTGTCTGCTGTGCCATCATCTCCTCTAACATGGGCTTCTTCTCCCCACTACTCATTCCCTCACCGGAATCCTGGAATAGGCTCTGACGTTGCTGGAAGCCGGACTGATTTCCGTTCCTCCAGTTGGAATTTTGGTTACCTCTCCACCCCGAATTATAAGAATTTAAAGAATGTTGATTTCGGTTTGGATTATTGACGAAGTCGACTGCCTCCTCCTGGAAACCTACGGGGCATTGAACGGTATCGTGTCCCCCTCTACAGATCTCGCATAACTTACTTTTCACCTGCAAGTCCTTCACGATCTTTGCTAACGCTTCAACTTGTGCCACAAGTGCGGTGCTCGTGTCGACCGAATGCATGCCGCGTGATAGGGAATCGACGGTTTTGGTGCTCTTAACTGGTGGTCGCTGGTATCCACTCATGGCTAAACCGTTAAACAAGGCAATACACTCATCCGTATCTTTCGTTGTCAGTAGATTACCTCATGTAGATGTGTCGAGCATACTCTGAGTCGCGTACGTCACTCCGTTGTAGAACTTCTCGACAACCGCCCAGTCTTGTAGGCCGTGGTTTGGACATAACGCGAGTAGATTTTTGAACCTTTCCCACGCCTCGTAGAAGCTCTCGGTGTCATCCATCTGGAAAGAATGAATTTGGTTACGCAAACGAGCGGCCTTAGCCGGAGGATCGTATTTCTCAAGAAATTGGGTCTGCATGGCAGCCCAAGTAGCAATGGACCCCTGTGGGAGGGACTCAAGCCACAGACTCGCATGATCAACGAGTGAGAACGGAAAGATTCGGAGTTTTATGGCGTCTTCGGATACGCCGGCAAGATGAAACGTGTCGCAGATACGTGCAATACGAGTGAGATGAGAATGCGGGTTCTCGTGGAGCAACCCGTGAAACTGAGGAGAATGAGCAATCGTGTTCAGAACGTTAGATGGAATCTGCCAAGTCGTTTGAACTCCTATAGCTGGTGGAGCAATGCTGGATCTCGCGCCAGCATCGACCGGACGGGCCCGGTCTGCAACTGTCCTACTCGGTAGTGGATTCGCGTTGCCCATAATCCTATCCCTATTGACGGGTTCAGAAAAAGTAGGAGAAGAAATATTAATTAGCTAAACTATTTTAAACTAACAAACAAAACAAATAAGAAAGACAAGTAGTAAACAAGGCAAGTCTTAACTCGAGTCGTTCTTAATACGCCTCTAACCGTGTCCCCGGCAACAGCGCCAAAAACGTGATGTGGGAAAATATATATATAAATAAAATGCAAATCGCAACTAAGCTTTAAAAACCAAACAATCTATCCTAGTTCACACAAACGGCAAGTGTACCGATCGCGTGTAGCACAGATAAGGAAAGTCCGGATATCGAACTCGAAGATACGTGAAAACGTTTTTAATTACTAAACTCTAACTAAGACTCACCAAAATAATATTTAAATAATTTTTAATATTTAGAATTGATTAAACTACTTAACTTAATTAAACGAAAACTTTTGACAAAATACTTTGAAAACTTTGGTTTAAATTCAATGAATAAAGACGTCTACCTAGGAATGAATCATGTTGAAAGAAATAACAAGACAATGGATTGAAAATATTCAAGACACCGGTTATAAAAGATGACACAACTAAAACTTGTTTAAGAAAGTCAAATTACCTCTCAGTCTCTCTAACAAACTCTAACTTATTTTAGTTGATTTTAAAGAATAAACCGGAAAAACAATTATTAACGTGTTCAAATACCGACTCACCTCTCGGTCTCACCGACACACTAGCCTAATAGAAACGAATACTACGCAACCAAGGATAGAGGAACAATTTAATTTAACCCAAATTAAACCAACTAATTGCACATAAACACTCAAACTTGACAAGAGAAAAACCCGCCCTCGCGCGGTCTTAATTCTAACAAGTAAAAGCAATGAGACAATATTACTTCTTATCACCTCTCGGTCTCAAAGAAGGTGTATTTTAACTGATTTAGATGATTATATTACCCACTTATCCCTACGGTTGTACACCCCGCAAATAAACCCAAAACACCAAGTAAAGAGTTTAACAAGCAATCAATTAATCAAAACCGATTCAATTAACTAATGCAAGAGGATTATAAGTAATAACAAATAAAACACAGCCATCACACACAATCTAATTTACGGTTTAGTTAAACTTTACATCAATAATTTAAGTCTTGAACATTAACAATCCATTATACAAGTCTAAACTAGTCAACAATCATCTATCCTAGGTAGAACAAACAAGTTTAGCTACTCATTAATTTTGGACAGCCACAAACAATCAAAGTAAACATCATAAACATCAATATAAACATGATAAAACTCATTCAAGATCCAAACTCAATCAATAACAAGTCAATCTATCAAACAATTGCAAAACAATGTAAAACAAAAGACCAAATCAATCAAAGTTAGGGTTCTTGAACAATAATTAAAGTTTAAAGATGTATACTCAAGGTTTATGGCTGAGATTTGTGAGTGTTTGAAGCCCCTAGCTGCTGCCCAAAGGTTCCTTCTTCTTTCTCCAGCCGTCCAAGACCTCACAGCCGCCTTGCCTTCTTCTGTTTTTTCTTTCTTTCCTGCCGGCGGCTAAGTCCGATCGGACTTAGGTTAAGGTTTTAGGTTTTGTGTATTTCAGGTTAGGGACTTAGATAATGGCTGGTTACATTATTAATTATCATAATATAATATAATATAAGGCTTTTAACTTGTGGGCTTGGACCGAGCCTTGATTAAACTTTGAAACTTTGACAATTAAACCCTCCAAGTTCTCTTTTTCTTGCCTTTTTCCACATCTTTCCATAACCTACACAAAACATTTCAACTTTGTAAAACTTTGCACTTAACCCCCTAAACTTACATAAATTTGATATTAAATCATTAAAACATTATAAAATTGTAAGGAAATATAAGTGTGTTATTCAACACATCATAGTTCAATTATAATCTAAAGATATCTTGGACTGTTGGACAGTTCGAGTCCATGATAAGAACCGCGATTCAATTCGATTCACGAGTTAAACTAACCGGCCATTTAAACACTAATATTGATAACACACGTACGTGTGCACATGATAAAAGAGAGTAAGCAATTACAAAGTTTATGTACTTATAAACATCCAAAGGTCAGGGGCAGATCTACGGTTGAAATGGGTGGTTCCTCGGAACCACCCGAGTTTCGAAATAATAGTGTAATTATATATAGAAAATAATAAAGGAACCACCCTATAAATTAGAAAGGAACCACCTTATGATTATATGAAGTATTTGTTCAGTTGGTAAGATGTTTGTTTTGTAACCCGGAGGTCCCAAGTTCGATTCCCATTTTTCTATTTTTTTTACCCTAACTGATGTTAGGGTTTTTTTTTACAAACACAAGCACACCAACACAGCGTGACAGCGCCTCTTTGGCTCTCTTTCCCCTTAGCGCTTCAGAGTTCAGCCCCTCACCGTCCACCATCGGCGCCGCACAACCGCTACCCCCGCACAGCCGCACTCCGTTAGGCACTCAGCCCCTGACCAACGTCGTCCCCGTCCTCTATCAGCCACTCAGCAGCCCGTCTTTGATCCCCGTCCTCCTGCCACTGCCTACTCTTACTCGAAGTCTCGAATCCTCCCACTTTGAAGGTAATAATTCATTGTTAAATGTTAATTATTCTTAATTTTTAATTGTTAACTACTTAATTGTTAAGTTATTTATTAAATTTAGTTTTAGTTTGTTAGATTATTGGTTTTAATTTGTTAGTTTCTTAGTTTTAAATTTGTTAGTTTGTAATTGTTGATTTGTAGGTATTTTGAATATGAAAGATATTATCAAAGTGAACCATCGAACCTCGGATCATCATCTTTAATTCGTAAAGACTATTGTATTGATATTATGTGTTTTTTAATTTCTAATGACGGTGTCTCTTTTATTATTTTATCGTATTTTTATTATGTAATGAACTTTTACCGAACCATCGAACCGACCCGAACCTCAAACCGACCCGGAATTTTATATATCCGACTTGGTGAAATTGAAACATATAAAAGTAGTGCACCACCCGGAAAAAATTCATGGATCCGCCACTGCCAAAGATGGATAACAGAGAACTATAATGTAAGCCTCTTTACGGTACATGAACATTTGATCCGGTTTCCAAATCACAATATAAACATTTCAAATACAAGTAGATGAATTTTGCCAATGAATGATTCAATCAAAAACTGATATGTGATACTCTGTCAGTAATATAATCTTAAGTGATGCTTTCTTGACAAATTTGTGACTGGTATTACAGATAGATCATTTATAGGTCGCCTGTCGATGATACTCTGTCGGTAATCTCGTAGTGGATGAGGCTTTCTAGACGAATTTGTGACGAGTATTACCGATAGTCTCCCGTCGATGATACTATGTTGGTAATCTGGTCATGGGTGATGCTTTCTCGAGGGATTTGTGATGGGCATTACAAATCGATCATTGACAAACAACCCTAGAAAGCCTAGGTGCAAATTTTATCCAAAATTTTAATCTTAAAATCGTCGACAGATTACTGATGGCCTAGTTGTTGAAAGGCTTTCCCACATATAAGAACATCATGCTGAAAGGCACAGTGTTGGTGAAGGTCAATATTCATCTAAGCTTCACTAGTTTTGATATCCGTTGGACGTTGTAGATTACCATATTTTAATTACTTTTTTTTGGGACCTTTAGTAGTTTCCCCGCTAATGTCGCCCTTTGGTGTTATCTCATGATACTCGTTATTCATAGTGTTTATTTGATTTTTTTTAATTGCTAGAATCGACTCTTTAAATTTAATACATAAAGAATTAACAAGTTTAATCGACTAAGTCTAGTTGTATTTGTTAACGATGTGATAATTAACTTTTCCGTAATAATTTAATTGCCATTTTCCCAAATTAGACTAGTGTAAGCGAGGAATGCGACATATGCAACTATTAATTAACAATTAATTTGTAAACCAACAAACAACTTGGAGTAATCCTTTTAAAATTATATTTTCTTTAGTCAAGATTGTGATGATCGAACCAGCAAACGTATCCAAATGAGAGTCAAGTTGCGTTGTTGATTGAAATATAGAGTGATTATTATATTTCTGTTTACATATCGTTTCATTCACACATAACATAAAATTGACACAGGTCACTAGAAGTTTACCATAACGCATAACGAGTCTTTGGGAGATGGGTTCTGTCGGAATGATGAAAGGGTTAGTCACCAGCTTTGTTTACGTTCTCAATACGTAGATGGCTTTTCGCTAGTAGGTTTACCCGAATAACCGGATTATTAGTATTCGTTGGTCGTTGAAAAATACATAACGTAAAATATGAAATTAGCTAGCAATAACATTAAAGCTTTCATTATTGTTTTTATTTCCTCTCCCTCTTTCTTTTTTGTCTGTAGTTCGGCCAGCAGATACGATTATTAGATAGAAATTATACACAGAGTATGTTTGGCAAAACTAGCTGGTAGCTGTAGCTGGAAGCTGCTAGCTGGTGGCTAGAAGCTGATGGCTGGAAGCTGTAGCTGGAAGCTGGTAGCTGTAGCTTTTTAGATATATTTAGATGTTTGACAGAGTAGCTGGAGCTTTTAATAAAATGTATAAAATTACTAAAATGGGCATAACTATAAACAAAAATAGTAAATGTATTTATTTTGGAAGGTTATTTCAGTAAATTAATATACTAAAAGCTTGTAGCTCTTTCTAAACGCTACTAGTAGAAGCTTTAAGCTTTTTCTCCTGACCTAAAAGCTTCAAGCTCCTTGAATCAAACAAGGCTTTTAATTGAGTAGGAGCTTTTTCTTAAAAGCTTGAAGCTTGTAGGTCCTAAAAGCTTCATGCCAAACATACCCACATTCTATCATAGTAAACAATTATTTGCCCTCGTTATATCGTTTTACTAGTCAAGTCAACCGGTCAAAAAAACAATATAATGTCATAATCTAATCTAATACAATAATTAACTAAATCTGAAGTTGAGTTGGTAAATTTTTAGCCCCCTTGGACTGCAGACATGGACAGTCTCTCCGTTCTCTATTCCACGTGGCAATCCATAGGTAATTCATCAACCCCATCAACCCTTTGTAAAGATAATTAAAATTTTCATGTCATATGTCAATTTTTAATTCGTCAAAAATATAATTATATTTATATTTAACTAGTATTTTACCCGGCGGAACGAGCCGGGATTGTTTTGCACCGGGTTTGTTTTGTATTCTGCAACGTTCTAAATTATGCGGACATACATACAAAATATAAAAATAAGTGCAGAAGCCACTAGCGTTTGCCTTAGCATTTTACATCATGTAATTTCCAACGTAGACTTTATTTACTAAAGGAGGTAAGGATGGGCTTTTTGATATTCCTACAGATGAATTGTTGTTCAAAATGATGTTTGTACGGGATCTATTGTGTTGGCTGCTTTCGTCTACTTGATACCCTTGTTGGCAAAAGGTTGTGCTAGACAAAATTTCAGCAGGGTGTCGGGCCAGCATTCGTAGTTGGATTATATCCCTAGTAACTCTGGTATTTTATCCAACCTGCAATATTTATGCTCATTTAGGTAACATTTTTGTAAACATAACTAATTGTGTTATTAAAGTCCAAAATAAGTACAACTGTACCTCATAAATAAATAATAATGTAAACTTGATTTGTTATGCCCAGCAATTCAACAAAGATGCTTCCTGCAATTATAATACCCAAACGAAAATTCCTAAATAAATAATAATGTAAACTTTAAGTATACAAAACTCAAGAAACAGTCGTTTATCTTCTTGCATAGTATTGGTGTGTCATTATGTGTAAGTGGATTGTATGTGTTTACCTTGACTTGCCAAAAAAATATCACTTATGCGTGATATGAGCACTGTCTAGCCTCCTGTTTAGGAGGCGATTTCTCTTCTGCAAATTGTGACTGCGGTGTATGTTAGTCTCGTTTTAATAAAATTGACTTTTGTAAGTATGTGTACCTATGACATATGGATGAGCCCTTTTCTTGGATTCTTTTGCAGGTGTTGGTGGAGGTAGTTGTTTGGTGGGTTGTTCAATGTTGAGTGGGCTTGTTGGTGCTTTAGATATGTGGATAATGATTGCGGTGTTTGGACATCTGTTGCTATCTCGGTGTTGTAGACGAAACTTTTTGTGCAACCCTCTTATTTTCTGAAACTGTTTTGGGCAAGCTTCTGGGTCGGTGTAACCATGATTCTTAATGAGATTCTCACATCTTTCACCCACTAATGAAGCCATCGCCTCGTCAACAAAAGGGGCACTTCTCTTTCCATATTCATCTTTGATCGTTGCTGATACATAGCACCTGTGTGGACTTAATGAAATGTCATATGTGAAGTTGAGTTGAAGTCCCAAGTTCGCATTAACGAAAGACGAAGTATGTGCTTTTTTAATTTCCCTAAACCAATGAAATTTAAGTCTAGAATCTGCTAACCTACTTTATTGTAAGTTTCTACAAAAACAAATTAACCCTGCTAGTATTCCAACTAAAGAAATCTTTACAAAAATAAAAAAATAAAAATCATTTAACCTGCTGCAGCAGTGCTGCTAGTATTCCATCAAAGAAGCATTTACAAAAACAAATATTAAAAAAAACAAAAAATTACATTTAACCTGCCTCTAGCATTCCACCAGCTTTTTTTTTACTGTAGGTTTCTATAAAATTGTTTAAATTCTACCAAAAAAGTTTCTAAAATAAGGCATTAACTGCAAACGGAAAGTCATAAACGTGTTCGTCACTTCGTCCTACTTAAATATCATAACGACTTTTGTAATGATATCTAGTGTTTTATTCTACTTTTGGAAAATAAAATACATGTCAGGACTTATAATTAAATAAAATTTAACTATCTAAACTGGTAAAAGTGATCGAGGCTGATGGACTATCGTTGTATATGGTACACTATGCAAGTTTTTAGATTACTATTAAAATGGTCTATTAATTTTTTTAATGGATGCCTTAGAAAGAAATGGGTAGAATGCTTTTTAATGCATAATACTCTTTTAAGCGTTTAGATTGCAAAACAGGTCGAATAGTTTTGGAGTGAGTGCTTGTGCATACCGGTAAGCTGTTGTACTTTTCTTTTTTGCTTGGTTGGAAGGTGTCAGCGAAGACAATGTTGCTGTCGTTGACTGACTAAATTTCAACCTTCATGAGTGCCTCTTCGTGACTGAATGTAGAAGATTTTGGTTTACCTCTCATTTGGTGCAAATTGCTTTTACCTGCAACACTAAGGTGCTGTTTGTTTTTGAAGACAAAAATTTTCTGCAATCTGATTTCATCTGATTTAATGTCTGCAACTGAAGATGTGGTCTGAAGGTCTGCAATCTGAAAATATAACACTGTTTGTTTTATAAACTGGATATCGTATGCATATGCAGAAAATTAGTTACCTATCATATATACTAAAGTAGATAAAAGTCATTTAACGTTTGTAGACTGCTAAAATAATTGGTAGTGGTGTATGAACTATGGAAGTGAGTGGTGGTAGACGATTGTGGTAGGCGGTGAACGGTGGGTGGCGGTGATGGAAGGTTGTGGTTGTGGGTGGTGGACCGTGATGGTAGTCGACAATGGGTGGTGGTGGTGGTGATGAACAGTGGACTAGGGTGGTGGTGGATGGTTGTGGCGGGTGGTGGTGGTGGAAGGTTGTAACATTCGTTACTTTTCAAACCCGAAAACTCGACCCTATTTAAATTTCGGTTTTGTTTCTATTTAAATTTATATATTTTTATAATATTATTAATTAATCTCAATTTTCATTAATGTATTTTATGTGATCATTTCTATGCAATTATACATTTCACCACCTTTGTAGTATTACATACTCATTTAAAACATTCATAATCAAGATCAAATATTTAAGTACATGTCCCATGCAATTTACTATAATTATTATTTAACTACAACTACTACTTTATTATTATTATTATTATTAATTTTATTATTATCATCATCTTTTCATATGTTACTTAACTAATAAAAAACTAATGAATGTTTTAATTCAATAAAATTTATTAAAATAGTTAAACCTTTTAAATACCCTATTAAACAATTTTTAATTTGTGTTTTAATTATATTAAATATGATTAATTTTCATAATATTTTTAAGACATAACAACTCTATATTTTTAATATAAAAGGAGGACAAATCATTCATTATTTTCACACCTCAATCCATTCTTTTCTTAAGTTTAAGAGCACTAACAAGTAAGTTGTTACCATTTCAAGCATTTTATAGCTTTTGTTTTGATTTTATCTTGAATGTTCATACTTGTTCATAAGTTGTTCTTCATGATCATGTTACTTTTATCATAAAAATATTATATTTTGGTTTTAAGAATCATTATGATCATGGATATCCAAGATGAACACTTTAATTTTTCTAAATCTTGGATCAAGCTTAGTTATTTTGCAAGAACAAACATGAATATATATTTATCTAAATCTTATGATTCGTTGATCATCATAACTTATAAAGTTTCTTTAAATAAGATTATTTATAAAAATTTCTTTTATTTAAAATATTTTACAATAGATATAACATACTTCATATCTTTGAATTAATAATTGAGTAAATTAATTATTGTTTATTTTATTTCAACATAACTACTATTTATGAGAATTAATTAATTAATTATGTTACTTGGAAACAAATGTTTAATCATAAATTGTTATTAATATTATTATTTAATCTTATATTAATAAGTTATAATTATTTGTCTACAAATCATTCTTCAACTAATAAACATCAAATGATTTATATTAAATTTATTCATTTTTTTAAACACATTAAAAATCCCCAAGTCCCCATTTACCATAAGTTAATTAACTTTATAATTCTGGTTACTAGTCCATGATTTTTTTGTATCTTCGTTATTATTTATAGTTTCGTGAGATTCAATTGCTTTGTTTGTTAACTCGCTTTCGGTTATTTGTTTCAAGTTGTCTCCAATATCAAAGGTGAGTTTCTCACATCCCCTTTTTATTCTTTTACTACTTTTGGGGGTAGCATATATCTCCTATCAACATTACAATTTCGTTATCCATTATTTACAAACTACAATTCGTTACATGGACTTGTGTGTTTATTTGCTTACTTACTCAAATATTACGTGCTCATGGTTTCCTCATTAAGTATAATCATACGCCCCCCTATGCACTCAGGACCTCGATGTTATGACTGGAATAGGGACCCCCGATCCGAGTACGTTGGTTATTACCAACGGAAAAGACACTTACTTGCGCTATTATCCGAGTACGTTGGTGCACAATCCCAACTGGAAAGGACCTTACTTGCTCATTTACGTTTGTTCATGGAATTGTAGATTTTTATGTATTTATATCAGAACTTGTGTGAACTCACCAACTATTCATTTAGTTGACATTATTTTATATATATTGTACATGTACCTTATTTAGAGAACGCTGAAATGACGAAGACATTAGTACTTAGGATATTCAACTTAAATGGACGAATTGCTTAAATGCGTATTTATTTGTATTTCTTTTACTTTCAAAATTGTGTACTTGTTTAAATAAACTAATGATAACATTGTCACTTAATAGTGGCACATGTGTTTTGAGCAATCTGTACATCACACTTGGGCGTATTCCTCTTTAGCCGGGGTGTTACAGATTGGTATCAGAGCCGTGACTATAAGATAGGACATTAGACGTAGTGTTCTAGTTGGTTATAGTTTATTTGCTTAATTGTTTAGGTTGCATGATTAGAAATTATGTGAGCCTTATTTGATTGTTCAATGCACATTATTTGGTTATTATTAATTTGTTTATGCCTCATGTACGCAAATACTATTATACTGATGATTCAATTACTTCAATTACACAAGCACACACAAGTCCAAGGCTTATGCCTAAAAACAAAGAGTTTTTCAACATTTTCAATTATTGATTTTTATTGTGGTGTTCCGATATTTATTCTTCTTAAATATGGTTCTATATGGCGGGTATGTAGTAAACTGTAAGGGGGACATTCCTGTTTTCCGAAACTCTTGACACCAAGGTTATTGAAACCTAAGTATAAGCAATGCGTATAAATCCCAATCAGACGTGAGACCCGGTTGCTTACCTGGAGAGTTAGGAAAGAGCATGAACTCTATTAAGCCAAAACATACCACTTTCAACGCCATATGAATCACAACTTTAAATTTTTAAACGCGACCATGTTCTCTTTGTGAAAAGAATATGTTTGCACTCCTCTATGTTTTACAATGTGTTATAACTGGAAGTCTGTACACGAATTCCCAGCTTTCGGTTAGATTTAATTACGCTTTTTTATACGAGAATAGTTAAGTTTTAAAAAAAAATTTGTGACACGTTTTCTTTATTTATACGCTCATTTACGGCTTAAACTTTTGAAAGTTTGCAAAGTAATAACCGAATTTCAAACGATTCATTTGTTATTTTACTATTACGTTTTAGAATTGAAAATTCAAAAGGTCATAGTAATACATGAATGGTCGAATTTCAATTCAATTACCTTATTTCCATATTCATTTACCCTTATGTTTTAGAAGTGAAAATTTAAAAAGTCATGGTGGTTTATAAACATTCGATTTTCAATTCGATTTCATTATTTATTGTAAGTTTAATATTTTTTCCATATGATTATTCAATAATTTATGAGGTTTTCGTTTATTGAAAGGTGAAAATTCAAGACGTTTCATGGGAATTCCAATTTCGATTTCAAATTTGTTTCATGCGATTTCTTTTCTTTACTTGTATCCATTAGTCATTTTCATACTTATGTCTCAAGTCACGTGAATTCTTCACGTTTCGTATCATGCTTTCTTGTTTTCCTAGTTGTCACACTCAACTCGCGAAATGACAATCCAAGTTATCAAGTAAATGGCCTCCGCGATCCCGATCACCTCACGTTTGACTGCACCCACCTTCATCGTTATAGTAAATTAATATTCAAACCCAGCACCATTCTTGGAAACGCAAACTAAACCCAACCGAAAGGCCACGCGCTGAAACACACCCTTTGTACAGTATTTGTAAATTCCACCACTTTACTTGCCTGACACGTTGATATACTTCAATCTGTGGTAGATTCAATTACCACTTATTGCTAAAACCCACCCAAACTCAACGCCACTCTGTGGTAGATTCAATTACCACTTATTCATTTAGTTGACATTATTTTATATATATGCTACAGGTACCTTATTTAGAGAAAGCTGAAATGACGAAGACATTAGTACTTAGGATATTCAACTTAAATGGACGAATTGCTTAAATGTGTATTTATTTGTATTTCTCTTACTTCCAAAATTGTGTACTTGTTTAAATAAACTAATGATAATATTGTCACTTAATAGTGTTACATGTATTTTGAGCAATCTGTACGTCACACTCGGGCGTATTCCGCTTTAGCCGGGGTGTTACAATGGTGGTGGTGGCGGACGGTGGGTGGTGGCGGTGGCGGGTGGTAGTGGATGGTGGTGGTGACGGACGGTGGGTGGTGGTGGTGGTAGTGGACGGTGGTTGTGGCCGACGGGGGTGGTGGTGGTGGTGGTGGGTGGTTGACGATGGTGGTGGCGGACGTTGGGTGGTGGTGGATGGTGGTGGCGGCGGTCGGTGGATGTTGGTGGTGGACGGTATTGGTGGCGGCGGACGATGGTGGTTGGTGGTGGTGGCGGCGGACGGTGGTAGGGGTGGTGGTGGCGGTGGCGGTGGCGGCGGACGGTGGGTGGTGGTAGTGGCGGACGGTGGACGATGGTGGTGTTGGACATTGGGTGTTGGTACTTGGTATGATGTTAAGAAGTGTGAAGATGTGTGAAGATGGTGAAAAAAAACTTATTTTTTAAGACCATAAAAGCAATTTTCAGATCTTTTTTTTTAAAACAAACAGTCTTCAAGAGCTTATGTCTGCGCACTTGCATGCATAGGCTCCTTGCAGACCATATAAGCAAAAAAAACACAACCTAAGCAAATATGAGACCCATATATATATATATATATATATATATATATATATTCTACTACATAGTTCAAGAATGAAACTTGACTATGATTTTGAGCACCTTATAAAAAAGGCTGTAACAGATTAGCTAGTGGAGATTACCAAGAAAATATAATAATTCATTAAGTTTGCTCACTTGCGTTGAAAGCTTCCAAGGAATTGAGTAACGTGATTCAAGTTGTGTAGCATGGGTTTTGAATATCCCAAAATATGCTAATTCATGTGAAATTGAAGAAAACCAATAAATAATTAGATAAAGTAAAAACTTTATAAGTGCAAAATTATTGACCGTAGAACCTAGTGGTTCACGGGTCCACAACAAACCAAGGAGCCGGAGATCATACCCGTATAGAATACCCGTGTATCAATTGGGTTCTGGTTCTTGGTCAGAAGTTTGTCATCTTTGAATATGGAAATGCAGAACCAACAATCGGGTTGGGCTAGGTTTTGGTTCTGTTGCGGTTCTGACCTGCCAAGATACCAACAATCGGCTCACTTAACACAAATCATCAGACTAAAACTTTTAACATTCATTAGATTTTTTCTTCTAAAATTAACATTTGACGAATATAAAAGCCACCAACTTTGCAATGAGTAGAATATCAATAATAAAAATTATGATATAAATTCACATACCTGGAACACTGTTAACACAAGCTGCAAGTTTTTCTTTGACAATGCTTGTTGCCAAGCTCTTACCTAAGCAAAAGGTACTAAATTAAGTAACAAACAATCCCAAATTTGTCCAATTTTAGGGTGTCAAAATTGCTACATCATATTGTGAAACAACCCACTTACCTCTGAGGAATGCGTTAATGAGTAGTTGCTCGGCTAACCGAAAATCAATAGCATACACCTGTAAATTGTAAAGTGTAATGTGTAGGTACATAAAAATTAGAAATAAACAACAAAAAAAAATAAAGAAACTATAGACTGACACCTGATGCCCGCTTGAACCCCATAAGGAAGTTGTTTGGCTTAATATCCTGATGCAGAAATGACTTACAATGAGCTAACTAATCTTAGCCCTGTGCAAATATCGATGTCAGCCCTCAACTTATGAATCAAGAGATGAGTTATTAAGAAGTTTTCTAGGTATTGAATCTGCTCAAATATAACAGCTTGCCACAACTCCAAATAAACCTCAAATACACCTGCAGTCACCTAATAAGATAACAAACATGAACATAGTACATATAAAATGACAGACTCTCGGGTCTTTAGCTTGATGTTACCGATTTAAGCCCATTGAAGTTTTCAAAGCCTAGATTATGCTTTAAGTTAATGATCCAAGCTACGATAGATTATACTTTTAACTTAATGATCCAAGCTACGAAAACAAATATATATTGTCACGATGATTTTACCAAATCATATGCTTGTTCAAAATATGATTCTCACAAAACGAGGCTCAGATCAGTTTTTCCATTAAAAAAAGAATTACTCCGCTATGGCTGCAACGGAGGTTGCAAAAGGAGAACCCAAATGTGTCTCGCACTTGCCATCCTGCCATGTTGCCATGCCAAGCTGCCTAAAACCTCCTCAAATGTTAACCCTATGTATTTTAACTCAAGTCAGACTGAATCATCATTAGCCTCGCTTGGGTTTGCTTATTGTGAATGCAACAACATATCCATTTCTATCTATATCTCCGTCTCACTCTGTATATAATAAAAATCACCACCCACGAAAACCCTCGTTCCTACTTAGTCTCATCAGGGAGTTCTAAAGCAAAGGTCCCATAATACAAATGAGGGGATAAATCAAAACCAATACTGAACCCCAAAATGACAGAAAATAAAATCAGTTTCTAATGACATCAGTGTAACTAACCTGATTTCTGTCTTCAAACCAACCAATTGTCAATTTCAAACGTAGAAGAATTAAGGAAACTCGAAATCGCCGACAGTCGATCTCAGGATGATTTCCATGAAGAAAATTATTATCTACAGTAAGCTTCAGTTGATGATTTTTATAAAGCAAAGAGATAGACGTGTCACGTGTGGCTGGCCCAAGATACGTGCACGTGGATAGCGCACGTTAGCCTGCTAACATAAACTGTGACGCAAAACTTCTTCTTTATATATATTAGATAATTTTGCACCAATTTTTTCTCTCGATATTTTAGAATATTAATATTATATTTTATGTCATCTTAACCCCCGTATTTAAGCGTCAATAATTTTTTCATACCTTATTATCTTTTTGAAAAAACTGCACCATAATAACGAGCGTTTTTTTATCTTTAATATGAGTAGAATATTGTTATCTAACTTTTTTTTAAAAAAAACTAGGTGTTTTTATAGCGTTTTAAAAGGAGCGATGTTACCATTACGGTGCCGCCATGGGCGGCCCTATGGGGGGGGGCGACTAGGGCAACGAGTCCAGGAATAGTTCTTTTTAAATTTTAAATATTACATATTTTCCTGATAACCAATTATTAGCGAACAATATTGAAAATTACCCGCGTAGTTTTAGTTACAATGCAATTTCAGAATTCAAAATTTTTTATTTTTTTTGATAGATATACAATCTTTCAACCGAGTAAACATTATATAAAATAATGTAAAATTCAAAAAATTAAATTAGTTTTTTGCAACGTGTGAATTTTTTTTGGTTTTCGGATATACTATTGTGACTGGGTTTTTATCTACGTTTGAATATTTGTAATTAGATAGTTGCATTTTCATTCGCTTTTTCTAATACACGTCCACCCTGCTGTAAAGCGCGGGTAAAAACTTAACAATATAATGTCATACTTCAATATAAAAACTGAACAAAAAATCTATTCTATCTATACTAATAAACAAAAATAAATTTTACTACTTGGCAAAATTTTAGCTATTATATTGCCACATGTCATTTTCTTAGCAATTTTTATTAAAAAAAATATTTTTCATTTGATTTATTAGTAATCTCAATTAATTTAGGGGATCACATGCTATTTTTAACTTATTTTTTAAACGCCCATAACTTTTTCATACACTGTTATTTTTTAATAAAAGTTGCATCATAATAACGAGCGTTTTCATATCTTTAATATGAGTAGGACGTTTTAAAATTTAATATATTTTATGACGTTTTAAAACTTTAGCGTCTTACGGTTTGAACTTCGTAAAAAATCGGTGTTTTTATGTAGTAACAAAATATTTTTAATTGTAGAGATTAGAAATAAGAGTATGTTACATGTTATTAAACATAGTGTTTACATATTTCTAATTAAAAGTCGCATGCGCGTTTTTTTTCTTTTTTTCATTATTATATATAATATAGTATTTAATTTTAGTAATCACGAAGAGTTACAATTTTAAAAATTTATTAAATTTTATAATTTAACCTATCTGGTACATGGATTCAATCTATATTTTCTTTAATCATGTAGTTTTATAGTTCGTCCTGTGTGGTACACGGGACTATAACCTAGTAAAGAATAAAAAATCTAGAAATTTAAAGAGATTTAAAGTGTAATTGTTTAAACTTAAAGAAGTTAAAATATAAACATCAATAATCCAAAATTGTTAATTGTTAAGGAACATGGTGTATGATATTGTTAAGGTGTCTTTTCTATATTTATGAGATGTATTTAATTCTTGTAAGATGCATGCATATATCGTTTACCAAACTTAAGTAGAGTATGTTGGTTTGTAGTAGGTAAAAAAAAAAACTTTTTGAAGGGGTATCTTTGTTATGTATGAATTTTTAATAAGAAAGTGAAAAAATATGCAATTGATTTTTGAGTAACTATATATACTAAGAGCATCCACAACGGGGACCAAGCCCCTAGATCTGAATATACGTGGCATACCACATACGAGGGATGGTGCGGACGCAACCGACGTAGAGGCGATGGTTGTGATGCATGTCCGTATCTTCAACCCTGCAACGAACAGCAAAGTGGGCCCTTCACTAAAGGTCAAACTGAAAAAAGATATAATCTTGAGCACAAGGTTAAAAATTTAAAGACTTATTGTTGATTTATAGATTGAAAGATGAAAATGGATGATTCAAGATCAAGTGAGACTCAATAGAATGCTTGGCGGTAGGGATGAGATCAGGACCGTACCGGTACTGACCGATCCCGGTCCCGAAAATCCCGGTCCTGAAATTTGCGAATTCTTGGTACCGGTACCGTAATATTCGGTTCGGTACCGGTACCGGTACGGGACCGGGACGGTACAGGGATTGAAGGTAAAAATTCTGGACATACCGGTATTGTCCCGTACCGTACCGGTCCCGGTCCCGTTCCGATACCGAAACTCAAAAATTTGGTACCGATTCGATACTGATAGGACCAAACCGGTATCGATTTTGGTACCGGTACCGCCGGTACCGGTACCGGAACCGGTACTGATTTTGCTCATCCCTATTTGGCGGCTCTGTGGGATATAATTAGGTTACTAACAACATTGTATTTTTTCAAATTTCTTTTTTGCACTTTTTGTTTAATTAATTTGCATTATTCATCCTCATTATTATATAGGTTTGGTAAATTGACCCAACACTTTAATAATGTATTCTTTATTTCTTTTTGTACTTTTTCTTTAACTAATGAATAGATGTTAAAAGAATTAAAAATATACAATTAGTTCTATAAATTTTAACACACACGTAATATACATCAAAAACTAAATTTCGTATTTTCTTAACTGCTTTATTTTTAAATTTATATATTTTAATGTTTTTTTAAAGTTATTTTTTAAATGTTAATTTAGTGTATCATTTAAATATATGCAAAACATAAGAACTAAACTTTATAAAAGTAATCTAATTAAATTTAAATTAATTGTAGAGGTATGTGATGATGTGGTGGTTTGTGGATGTTTGTTGTTGTGGAAGAAAATAGAGTTTTTGTGAAAAAGTTTGAAAACCGATGTGGCGCTAATGTGACAGTTTGTGAAAGTTTGTTGATGCAAATGCTCTAATAAAAATTAGGAGAGAGAAATATGTCAGTGTCTCATAGATTGTGTCTCATAGATTCATTTTATTCAAAACATATACTTTTAGTAAGGGGTTAGTGTATTTAAAGAGCAAAATTGACATTTTCTTTTTTGAGTTTCTTTCATTTTTGCTATTTTAGTATCTGTGTTTCGTGTTTTTTTCCTTTTTTCGTACATATATATTTAAAAGTTAGCAAATTCCGTACCTGCGTTTCTATAAAATAACCAATTTCATACCCGTGTTTTCTAAAGATTAGTCAGTTTCGTAACTCCGTTAAGGGATTGACTACTTTTTAGAAACACAGGTATTGACTACTTTTTATAAACACAGGTACGAAAGTAGCAAAAAACAAAACATATGTACTAAAATGCCAAAAATGACATAAACACAGGAACGAAAATGGCAATTTACTCGGATTTAAATACTTCTATTTTAACCTGTTGGCCGATAACATTCCCAACTCTTAACATGTTTTTTTCTAGAATCCAGGAAGTAACGGAACCCTAACAACGTTGGATTTTTGCTAATGTGGCATTGTGGGTCTCTCCTATTTTCTTCTCCGTTACAATACCACGTCGGCAAAAACCTAACGGCGTTAGGATTCCATGATTACTTTGGGGGTATAAGAGAAAAACATGTTAAAAGTTAGAAGAGCTTCTACGTAATAATTCGTAACTTGAAAGTGCTATTGGTCAATGAGTTAAAGGCGAATTTTAAAATCCAATAACTCTTTTACTAATGATAAGACTTAAATAATAATAAAAACAAATGCGTATAAAGAAATTCATACTTACAAAATTACAAAAGGTCATACAATTTATATTTTACTAGTCTATTCTGTCTCAAGTTTGTAATTAGTTTAATTGTTGACTAATATCTTACTAATCTATTAAATTAATACAATTCCTTCAAATGTTCTTCTACTAGCCTATCCACCTATGCATCCAACTCACCAAGTTTCCATTCTCATATTGTCTATTATGCTGCCACGTCACCTTTTCTATTATTGCCAAATCATCTCTACACTATATTTAAACCTTAAGATTATCCTACCTTAATCATTTTAATATCTCTCTCTCTCTTTCTCTCTCCTCTCTCTCTCTCTCTCTCTCTCTCTCTCTCTCGGCTTACTAACTCCACCATCTTCAATATTCCGGTAATATAGATCGGTATTAATCGTTTTCCGGTAAGGTTATATATTATACTCTATTGACCAACAATGTTATATGATTTTCCGGGAATATATATTTTTCTGGTAAAGTTTTCCGATAAGGTTTTATATTTATTTTAATTGTTATTTGATTTGTAATAATCTCTTTAGGTTGTATATCAAAATCCAAGATTGAATTGATATATTGATTTTATTATGGTTTTCCGGTAAAGTTTTATTTCCTACTCTAATGTCCGATTATCATATTATTCCTTATTTCATTTACAATTGTTTTTGTTTTTCGTTTTTGTTTGTATTTATATTAATTATTATATGATTTTCTTATAATCTCTTTAGGTTCTATATCAAAATCGAAGATACAATGGAGATTTTCCCTATTTCGTTTTTCCGGTAACGCGATTCAAATATTCTGGTTATCAATTAGAACATTTTGTAAATAAGTGGTTTAACATTTCATAACATGTAGCATTACCACGACTAATTTTTTTTTATTTCTAAAACGATTACAATTTTGAATTTTAAATTCCAAATTTAAGTTAAAGTTGAAATTTGTAAATGGTTGGTCAATATTCCATAACGTCTAAACTTACCATCATTACAATTTATTATTTTCTAAAACGATTTGATTTAAAAAGTTTAAATTTCCAAATTTAAATTAAAGTTGATTTTTATATTTAATTGCTGGTCAAACGTTTAAGTTGGTCAAACATTTTGAAATTGCCTAGTCAAACATTAAAGTTGAATTTAAGTTTAAGTTGAACTTTTTAAATGGCTGATTAAACAAACATTTATAATGTCTAAAATTACCATCATTAAAATTTATTATTTCTAAAACGATTTAATTTAAAATTTATAAATTTTCAAATTTAAATTAAAGTTGAATTTATGAATTATTTGTCAAACATTTAATAACATGTAACATTACCACGGTTAAAATTTATTATTTGTAAAACGAATATTAATATTTAATTTTCTCATTTCAGGTTATGTTCCCAACTTGATATAGCTAATTTCATGGGTTGAAGATTTGTTGATAAGATATCTTATTTTTTGTTTAATATTGATGTATATTTTTGTTATTATTCATGTATTTATGTATTTTTCACAATTCATGTAATTTATTTGATTCTTATATAATCAATCATATATAGTTGTTGGTTTTGTCCATTTAATATATTTTAATCAGAACCGATGTATTAAAGAAAAATTTATTTGTATCTTATATTTATCTATTTATTAATGATAATCTCTATAATTTTTAATAATTATTATAATTTTAGTAATTTTTTTATTATTAATTTATTACTTTTTCTAATTAGTTGTTACATTTTATTTTGACTGAAATAATAACATTTACACCTTACCATTTTTATATTTCAATATCTTTGGCTTAAAACATTTTTCAGTTATTATATTGTAAGATACATTATATTTTCTATATATAACCAATTACATTATATATGGAAAACCCAATAAATAAGTTATAAAGTTTCCATGATTTTAATTACAAGATTTGCAATATAATAATTTAATTCAAATAAGCATTTACATTATATTTTATATATTCAATGTATTTCCATAATTTCACGTAAATCATTGCAAATTAATTACATTTAATTCAATTTATGAATGTTGATTTTTGTTTAAAAATATTTAAGATAATTAATTAATTTACAATTTGATTTCCATTTACTTAATTGTGGAAGTCAAATTAAATAATTAATTATAGAAGTCAATTAAAATATTAACACTTTCTAAAAGACCCAAGTGATTATGGAAGTCAAATTTAATTATTTAAGCTCAAATTTATTTTAATTACACTAATAATATTGTTACAAAGATTTATGTATTTTAAGAATGATTTCAAATATTGTGATAACTAACTATAATTTGACCAAAATGATATAATCATAATTAATGATATTATATTTTGCCAACTTCAAAACAATTTATACTTTTATATATGTAAATCGTTTGAATTTAAGTGTTTGACCACTAATTAATTTATTAGTTATTACGTCTTTGACTATAACACTTTCTTTGTTTTACAAATACAATTATTTGATAAATATATAAGAACATTAGTTCCATGTGATAGCAAAAAATTAATCAAACAGAAAAGATTTAATACCAGGTTTATGACCAATAGTGTCTATATAAACGTAGGAATGAATGAATATATACCAATTACATTGTTCTGTTAGATAAATTTATAAATGTTACTTATATGTTTTACTTGCATATTATATATGTAGATTATAATAAGTAACAAGGTTTTGTTGTTCAACTCATAGTATAGGTAGATATGTATGTTTATTTAAATTTTTGTAACTGTTTTTAACATATATATGAATCAATTTTGTTAATAACATATTAATTGTATTAGAGTTGTACTTTTAATTTCAAATGATGCAATTATCATTAAATTAATATTTGAATAATTTTAATTACACATAAATAACAAGATCAATGTATACAATTGAAAAAAGAATTATATAATGAAATTGATTTTAAATAAAGTAATGATGTTAACAATTACTGTATGTTTTTTCTTCCTATATATTTTTATTAATATTTTTGAATATGTTAATTTTATTTAATAGCAATATTTGTCATTTGTAGTATGTTTAGATTGCTAAATGACAATGATTTGAACATTCGCAGACCAATTCCATTGAAGTTGTTTTCATCTCTTGATGAAGAGTTTTTGAAAGCAACATATTTCTATAATATTTGAGAGATTTTCACAATAATCTTGGTAATTTGCTGGTTATATTTTTTTAAGTTATATATCTCTTATAACCTATTGTATTAAGATTAATAATTAGTTTATTACTTTGGCAGACGAAAGGTATCATCTTGCTCGGAACATATTTGTGTTGATTGAATATGTTGTCTATATTTATATGATTTGTTGATATATTTTTCCACCCGTGTGTAACACAGGCTATACCCTAGTGATTACATTATATATGTTACATTATATATGTGTCATTATGAATGGATTAATCCTTTCGGATTAAGAAATTTTTAATTTCATAAATCCGGTAAAACTTAGTGACTTATATATCAGATATCTCGTTATTTGACTGCGTAATCTGGTGAGATAAAGTTAAATAAAATCTTTTTGAAGTTTGTGTAGGAACCGTTCGGTATAAAATAAATAAAACACTTTTAATACGATTACAATACAAAGAATGAAAAAAAACACCTATCTAGAAAGCATTAAATTACAGTACAGTTACAACTGAAATAAATCAAAGTACAAAGAATTGGGTAGAAGTAGAAGTTGGTGACCGAGGATCGTGTTGAACACGGGGCCCTTAAAACAAATTTCGAGTCTCTTCTCGTTTTGTTTCCCAGGGTACAACGGCCGGAGCAGTATGAACTGCGGAGTTGACTATGCACCTGAATTGGATTGGTTCGTACCTTCTTGGTTGTGTTGGAGAAGATGAAGAAATGTTGGAGAATTTGCAAGCTCTTCAAGTTGCAAATTGGTGTATCAAACCCCAAGCCTTGCCTTGGTATTTATAGTGGAGCTAGGATCAAAGACTCAAAACTAAACAATAAATTGCATTAAACGTCTTTAATGCTTTTTATTATGATTTTGAATTCAATCCATAGCTCACGTCGAAAATAAATTGCATTAAACGTCTTTAATGCTTTTTATTATGATTTTGATTTTCCAACCACTCATCTTTGAGCTTCGATATCTCATTCATCTTAGCTCGGTTTTGGACATAGTTTGACTCGTTATGATGCTCTCACATAAATGATAACAAACCCGTAAATAATTATTTATAATACGCAAATATAAATATAATTATTAATGTCCAAAATTAGCAAACTCATTTTTTGCTAACATTTTTCCAGCAGTTTGATATGTTTAGCATAAATGAGTTTGCTAAATTAGCAAACTTATACGAGGTTGTGTGACCAAAGAGTAGTTTACTTTTATTTTTCCTAAGTTTTTTATTGTCACGGATACACTTATTATGTGTGGCTATAAGTGATAAATTGTCACACTTAAATATTTTTAAGTGTGTCCAAATGTAATTAATGGCCACTTATACGAGGTTGTGTGACCAAAGAGTATCTTAGTTTTGCTTTTTATAAGTTTTTATTGTCACGGATACACTTATTATGTGTTGCTATAAGTGAGAAATTATCACACTTAAATATTTTTAAGTGTGTCCAAATGTAATTAATGGCCACTTATACGAGGTTGTGTGACCAAAGAGTATCTTAGTTTTATTTTTTATAAGTTTTTTATTGTCACAGATACACTTGTTATGTGTGACTATAAGTGAGAAATGGTCACACTTAAATATTTTTAAGTGTGTCCAAATGTAATTAATGACCACTTATACGAGGTTGTGTGACCAAAGAGTATGTTAGTTTTATTTTTTCTAAGTTTTTTATTGTCACAGATACACTTATTATGTGTGGCTATAAGTGATAAATGGTCACACTAAAATATTTTTAAGCGTGTCCAAACGTAATTAATGACCACACGTTGATTTGACGAGTGGCGACGTCATCATTGCCTTTACAGTTTCTTGTGCCGCCAATTTCAAATTGTTAGGGAGATGTACCGCCGGGTTCCGATGGTGTTTAAATACCAGTCACAATCCACAATCATAATCACAATCACAATCACAATCACAATCCACAATCACAATCACAATCTACTTCCGATTTATTTCCGATAATGGCTTCTTCATGGCGTACGTAAACCCGGTACTCATGCCCCCATCTACTACGTCCCCACATTTTTCACCATTCGTTTCCACTTTTCTTCCGGTTTGTGGACTATGTCCACCCTCACATCTTCACGTACCAACAACTTAACCGAATGGTTAGGTGGCTTGGGTACACGACTGCTGATTATTTCAGCATTGATATGGTAGTGCCGGGAATCGAGGTGGCGTACATTGAGTTGAACTACTTGAAGGACTTCAAGGCTGTGTCCGTCTATGGGGCATTCCGTAGTCAGGTGAACCTTTGCCTCCAAAGGCTTAAGGACTCCACGTACACCTCGGATGACATGTACGAGAGGATCATGCCCTCTCATACTCCAGAAGAGAATCCGGATGTAGATTCGGATACGAAATCTGATGGCAGGACTACAGAAGCCTCGAATCCGATGGATATCGATGTAGATTCTGATATGGAATCGGATGCTAGGAGTTAGTTTTATGTAATTTGGTTTTCTATATTAATGTAAATGTTATTATTGTAAATGTTATTATATTTTGGTATTAATATGTTATGTGAATGTTATTATTGTAAATGTTATTATTAACTGTAGTGAAAAGATCCAATACACTAATCCTTAACGTACATTAACGTACACGAATCCATTTTTTCACGAATTGATCCATGAAATCACATCCAAACATCTCGGAATCGTCAATATATACATATCCAATAAATCATTTGTTCTCCGAAAAAACAGTTTTGGATGGTTAATCGATCAATTTTTCACTTTTTTCACAAAGGCCGTTTTTTGAGCGTTTGCCTTTAATAAAATTTTAATTAGGGAATGACTTCTATGTAATAAACTTAAAAATTAACCGGTTTAATTTTAATTATCTCTATATTATTTTAATTATACTTAATTAATGAAATTAGTAGAATAAACTTTATTACTTCGATTTAACATAATACATTTAACTAAAAGGTTTTGAATCGAAATAAAACCAAAGTTTAATTACAAAGTAACTTATAATAAAATATACCTTTACTTATTTATTAATACTGAAATGAACTCATAATATCTTAAGACTATAGTGTATAATTAATCAGGCTGTTATGTTGTCCTTTCAAACGACATATGTTGCGTTGAAGGGTTCTGAGCGTTTAAGGTTTTTTGCCTTTGTTTTTAATGAACGTTAAGCATTAGCGTACAGTACAGTAACTGCATGTTATTATTATATATTGGTTTAAGCGTAAGTAAAGCGTATTGGATGTAGTGTTTTTAATTAACTTTAGAATAGATGTTAGTGTGATTGAATAACAAAATAGACCTAAAATTTAATTTTTTGTAGTTAAGACAGTAATTTAATGTAGTTAAGTTGATTTGTAGCCTATCTAGTAAGATATAGTTTATTTAAAGCGTACTACCAGCGTGATATATATTTCCAAGATATAGTAGCTTGTGAGCATTTCCAAAGCGTGTGGAAACCATTTTGACAGGTAGTATGCAATTATACACTCAACAACCAACTATAAAACAACAGAGACTTTAATGACTGCAATAAAACTGGTGGCTGAAATTTATTAGGCTTTAATATATATATGTTATGTGAATTCCAAACTTGGCCAAGCAGAAAAAATCTAAGGTTTCCACAGATCTTAAACTTCCTAAAGATCTTAAATTTTGATAAAATCCCTTCCAAAACTCAATGCCATCACCAAATCTTAAATTAGGTTACTGGTGATGGCATTGAGTTTGGAAGGGGTTTTTCAAAACTGAATTTATTTGTTCAAAGGCTTCTTCAAAGTCTAAGACCCACAGATGCTTTGGTCAAAGATCTGAGTATGGAGGGTACAATTTTGGTATGCAGGTAGTGAAAAGAAGAGCATAATGGTCTTTTTTTTATAAAATGATTTGATAATGTTTTGCAGGAAACCAACTGTTAAAAAGTATGTTGAAACATAACCAAATAGAGGTTGTGCAAGAAACAAAACCATCAGACGAGAAATGATGACTGTCACCGATGGCCGGTTTGTGCTGTTTGGCGGTTTCCAACCGAATCATGAACACCCTAGACAACATGATGCATTTTTGGGCTTTCTTTGTATTAATGTAACTTTGATATAGCACAAGTAAGTTATGAGTGTAATGACTTTATTGATCTTACTATGATACACTACAAGTTAATTGTGACTTTTGTCTATGTAACATGATGTATGTTTGAACTTGACACCAATTGACCAAAATAGCCAGAAGATGAAATGAATTCAACAAACCGGCCTGTATAAGTAGTAATAGTATTAAAAACAACCAATATTTCTTTAGTTTGAATTAATAAGTACAAAGTAAAGAATGGTGATATCGTGTATCACAACTAAATTTAAACATATATTTACATCTAACTAGCCGAACGAACACAACTGCTGGGTCGACAACCCCGACATCGGTGTCAATCTCCGTTACAAATAGTTGTAGGCTTTTTCCCGGGCCTCCAGTAATCATCTGGGGACTCAATACGAAGCAGTTGATTTGGTTGTATAAGTGGTAATGTATTACCCTCATGAGGGAAAGTTACCGTACTAAATTCCTCATGGACCTCGTCATACGAATGCCTATAATTCTTGGGTGGAGTCATGAGGACAACATGCATTTTTCTATCCAACTGATCTTGAACATAAAACACCTGGCGTGCTTGCGAGGCCAATATGAACGGATCATCCTTGTGGCCAAATTTGTTTAGGTCGACCGACGTGTAACCAAGAATATCATGTTTGACATGTTTACGGTCAACCCATTGTCACATGAAGACCGGAATTCTTTTAGTATGATAATCTAGGACCCATATCTCTTGCAAAACCCCAAAATAAAAGTTTTGTCCATAGGTCACCACGTCTTTTTTGATGTACATGTCACCCGCCTCTATACCAACTCCGCTGTTCTGGTAAACTCTACCATTATGATATTTTGTACGAAATTCAAAACTGTTGATGTCGTATGAGTCATATTTGTAAACGTTGCGGTGTGCTCCGTGTGCAATTCACTTTACGGTTTCCGATATAGAACCTGGGGAGCCCGCTAGCTCTCTTTCAACTTGAATTTCATTACAAGGATTAGCTCTCTCTATAAAAGATTTTTGAAAATTATAGAAGACTTAATAAATTGATCTACCTTGTCGCGTAACCAGTCACCAAACTTTAAAGTATGCTCCTTCTTCAGCAATGCTTGTCGTTTACCAGGCATTTGGTTTTTCAAAGAGGTCTTGTGTTGTCTGCAAGTAGGAGTATAATATATTGTGAATTGATATATATATATATATATATATATATATATATATATATATATATATATATATATGGGTGTAGTTACTGTTCGCTAATGCCTTAACGTATGGTATATTCTGAACTAATATATATATATATATATATGTATGTATGTATGTATGTACATATATATATGTATATATGGGTGCGTTTGCTGAGCGTTTAAGTTTTCTGAGCGTTTTCTGAGCGTTTTAGGTTTTTTCTTTTGTTTTTTGCCTTTGAGCGTCTCGCGTATCTACCGTACGTTAAGGCATTAGCGTACAGTAACTGCACCATATATATATATATATAATTTATAGTATATATGTTAGTAATACTTACTCGATATACGGCGCTATTTCAGGCGTATTCTGCAGCACACTGAAATGTGCTCTCTTGAAGAGATCAGGAGAAACTTCAACTGATTTAGCGCCTGTGACATGAATTGTCTCCCCTTTATCATGTGGAATACCAACAGTATTCTTGATGTTTTTTTGGTATTCGCTCAGAAACTCGATTGTTTCTTCCGCAATGTTCTCCTCAGCAATGCACCCTTCTGGATAAGTTTTGTTTCGCACATGCCCTTTGATAACCTTCATACACCTTTCAAAGGGATACATCTAACGAAAGCATGGTGACCCACATAATTTTTGTCTCTCTGACAAGGTGCACGGTTAAGTGAACCATGACATCAAAAAATGATGGAGGAAAGTACATCTCCAGCAGGCACAGTGTAACTATTTGCTCTTCCTGCATCTTATCAAGCTCTTCTACAATGATTTCTTTGCTACAAATTGACTTGAAAAAAAAACAAAGCCTGATTATAGCATTTCTCATTGGTTCTGGCATGGTAGACCGTATTGCAAGGGGCAGAAACTGTTGCATAAGCATGTGATAATCATGTGATTTAAGGCCTTGTAGCTTCCTTTCTTTAATAATCAACAAACTAGAGAAGTTAGAACAATACCCTAGTGGAGCCTTTAGTTTATACAATGTTTCAAGAAACATGTCATTTTCTTGTGCTGATAATGTGAAGCATGCTGCAGGCAGTTCTGTATTGTTGCCTTTTGCTTTCGGTTGCAACTCCTTTTTAATCCCTAAAACTCCAAATCCTTTCTAGCTGCCAATCCGTCTTTTGTCCTACCGGGAATGTTCAGCAACGCCCCGACAATACTTTCTGCCACATTCTTTTCAACATGCATCAAATAGAATACAATGTTGGACAGGTAAATACTTCCACTAGCTGAGTTGTTGGTACCATATGTTGAACTTCTTCCAATATGGCTGCGGCGTTGTGATATCCCTTTTTCTCTTACTCCCACTTAGGGATTCAGATCCCTTTCCCCATTCATTGTTAATGTTTTTGACCTCGTCGTATATCTCTTCCCTTGTCATAGGCTCTTTAGCGGTTCTCATCTCCTCTTTTCCGTTGAATGTCTTTGTTTGTTTTCTGAAAGGGTGGTCATGTGATAAATACCTTCTGTGGTCAGCATAAGCACAACTCTGCTTCTTTGTGTGATAAAGTCAAACATACTGAGTGTCTCCCCGACACACTACACAACCTTTGAATCCACTGTATGGGCAACCACATAGTGTACAAAGAGCAGGGTAATCATTAATCGTCCATAACACAACTACACGTAGTGTAAACATCATATGTTGGCTCCCCGACCTCAAATAAAGATGCTAGATTGTCAATTAAAGGCTGTAAAACACATCAATATTGTTTCCTGGCACTCCGGATATTAATAAGGAAAGCATGATGAACTTTCTTTTCATACACATCCAAGGTGGAATGTTGTAAATGACTGCTAAAACAGGCCAGACACTGTGGTTTCTGTTGCCTCTATGTACGTCGACCCCATCAGTGCAAATCCCTAAATGAATATTTCTTAGATCGCTTCCGATGGTATCGGAGTACCTGTCATCTATGGCTTTCCACGCTGGTGAATATGATGGGTGGCGTAAAACACCGGGTTTATTGGTACTCGTGGCGTGCCATGTTAAATTCTCTGCTGTGGTCTTTGATTAAAAGAGACGCTTGAATCGTGGAATTATGGGAAAGTACCACAACACCTTAGCGGGCGTGTTTATATAAGTTTTGTTAGTCTTCTCATCCACCTTCCACCTTGACTTGTTATAAACTAGACATGCTTCCAAATCCTTGTAATCCTTATAGTAAATAATGCATTCGTTGACACACACATGTACCTTTTCGTATCCTGAGCCCATTGCCTTCATTATCCTTTTTCCCTCATACATATTATTTACCATTTCGTTATCTACAGGTAGCATCTTTTTCAACAATTTCAGAAGTTCATCAACGAACTTATGAGATACCCCGTGCTTGCTCTTCAAGTTGAGTAGTTGTACTAATGCAGACAACTTGGTGAAGTCAGGACATCCTTTATACAGGGGCTTCTCAGCGTCACTAAGTAGTTCTAGAAACTGTTGTTACTTCTTGTCGCCTTTGAAATTGTCTTTTGTAGTATTTACCATTTCTACAGTTTCACAGGCATCTGTCGGAATGTTGGTGTCAGCAAGCCCAGTATTATTATCATAATTAGTTGGAATGCAGGTGGAGGCAAACCCAGTATTATTAACATAATTAGTTGGAATGTTGGTGTCGGCTTCTCCATGTTTTATCCAAGTAGTATAATTCTTATCAATTCCAAACCTGTACAAGTGATGTTCTACATCGTCTACACTAAGATATATGTGGTTCACACACCGAACACATGGACACGAAATAGAAATTGGTGGTGATGTCTCCTTGCAATTACGAACTGCAAAATCTAGAAATGCCTTAACACCATCTTTATATGTTTTACTGCACCTGTCGCCTACTAACATCCAAGACTTATCCATCTTCCAAGAATTTTTTATTAATTGTGTCATCAACGATATATATATATATATATATATATATATATATATATACTAATTAACGCCAATAAATGTAACTGACATTTTATTATGTATGACACAAAAAGTAAAAATATTTGGTACTCACCTGAGATTAATGAAGCTGTTTCAATAAGTACACTAGCAAATCATTTATTAGGGTTTGGTGAGATTGTGAGATTTTATTTGGTCAAGACTAATTGATTTTGGAGTCTTCCAGAAGATAAGTCGATTAATTGGCGGGTAAACATGAAAATTTTAAATATCAACATTTCTAATATAAATATTAGAAGAGGTTCTATTATGTTCTCAGGCTGTAGCTCAAACGGTTGAGGCGCTTGTGATTAAACATAGATTGCAAATATCGCGGGTTCGAAACTCAGTAGGGAACATATTTTTATTAAATTTTTATAATAACCTCTTTTATTAATTTTTTATAATAACCTCTTTTATTAATTTTTTATAATAACCTCTTTTTAATGAAATAAATACACTGTGATTTTGAAAACACTCAAACTAAACTACTCATTAAAAGGCCTTTAAATCTGTTTAGAAACATAAAAATACATCATAATAGCTGGTCTAAAATCATAACAAAGTTTCTTTGCTTTTAATTACAAAACTAATTAAAAGCCCTAAAAACAACAAGAAGCAAATAAAATACAATATCTTCACTTTTTTTTTCTGATTCAATTAGTGAAGCTACACTCCTTGCAAGTTGATCCTCTAATGACTTATTTGCCCTTATCAAGATAGGAATTATGTCTATACATCTTGTGCACACATCAGAGCTTGTGGACGAAACACAATCAGACCATGTAAAGAAATCACATTTTTGCCCTAAGTTAAAAAATATAGAGTTTAGGGTCAACAATTGTAGATGAATTCCAACTTTATTTGCAATTTCACTAACCTAAAATGCACAATTGTAGAACCTCCGACCTGGATTTTTGGTGTCCTTAATGTTCTTAGGATGGCTTCTTGACCACAAAAACAATAAACGTGAGATCGATTGTTACTGGATGTTGTGGTCCGCGATGAGATTTCTTCCATGGATGTTGTGGTTTCTTTAAGTTTTTAATTTTAGTGTTTATGGGGGTGAAAAATGAGTTTTTATTGGAAACAAAACTAGATATATATATATGTATATATATACTAGGTTATTAATCCGTATAAGGCACAGGTGAAAATAAAAAATCGTATAACAAACACGTGTAATTTAAAACCACAACATATGTTATACACAATATTTCTGAAATATATATTTCTTTTTAAACTATACATAAATTACTATTTTTAAATCAAAATGCCTTTTAAAAAGACCTCGCCCGTATTAAATTAAGTTATTAGTTTATAAAGCTAAACTCCCTAAAGCGGCGCAGCTTGTTGCCCGCTTACCTGCCACTTCATTGTAAATCGTTTGGATGTTTCTATGAAATATAAAAGGATTTGTAATAAAACTACTGTAAGTGAGGAATATATAGTATCACTATTAAATGCAAAGTTTCTTATTGTAAAAGCATATATATTAGCCATTTGTTTTGTTTTATTTTTTGAAGTAATATAGTTTGACTTTAACATCAATGTTTGACTTATCTATTGGATAGATTATACTTACCTTGGAACTAAATTTATCAACAATTATCTCCAAGTCTCCAACGCATTTGTACTTTCCAACCACTACATTGAATCCACATAGCTCACGTAAATACGTTCGTCAGCGCCAACAGTCGAATATAATAAGAATAAGAGGGCCACGTTTACATTGGTGATTAGTCAAAAATAAATTCTGACTTGTATATTTGACTTTCAAAACAAAGAAAAGAATGTTTGTGAAAAGAATTCGCATTGACAAAATTAATGTTTGGAAAAACATGTCATTAAACATATAACTCAAATTTAGGAGTTAACTAATTTTAAACTTCCGAGAATTGAATTACTAAGTCAACATAATAAATTGTGATTAAGAAAAATTAGGAAACTCAACTCAAAATTAAGAAACAACAATTAAAATTAAAACGCTATCAAAATGTGATTGTGCTAAATTAATTATCTAATTTTTATGACCATAATGAGTTAGCTTGTTACTCATATAATAATATGATAATTTAATTTTTTAAATTTTAATTATTAAGTGAACATAATATATTTTGAGCAAGAAAAATAGGGAAACTCATTTCAAAATTTGAAAGCAACAAATCAAATCAAATTAAATTAGAAAATTAATACAACAGAAATTTATTAAATCAAATTATATTAAATAGTTAATTAAATTAAAGTATACACAAAAGAAAAAAAATGAAAAGAAAAAAAACAAACATATATAACTATTGGTTTAATTACATAAACAAAAGCATGTCAAAACTCTACCTTTCAAAAATGACTGGCTGCAATTGTTTTAATTGAACTGATGGCTGCCTCTAATGATCTTTTGAGAAACTCAGTCAAATGATCTTTTGAGAAACTCGTATGACTTCTACAAAAAATGATACAATATTTTAGTTATAGGAAATCAAACAAATACGTACATTCTGATGAACAATTCTTTATAGCTTTTGCCATTGTTAGACTCAAAGTGCACAAAAATAATTACTTGGTCAGGTTCATCCTGTATTACCTAGACAATCCTTCCTGGCTATTTACAAATCCCTTGGCGCCACCTTTATAATAAATATATATTATTAAAGGGAAAATGTCAATCAATAATAATAGAATTAAAGTTTAAATAATAATATCAAGAGAGGAAAAAAAAACAAATGTTTCACCATCAAACCAAGCAACTAAGAAACACGAAAACGTAATCTGTTTAAACAAACATATTCAAACGCTGAATCGAATTCAATTTTTTTTCTAGAATGGGAAAAATCAAAACCACCACCGAACCCTAGAATCAGTTGAACCAAACTCATTTTAACCCATTGCCCACCCTCAACTGACTCTCCTGTTTTGCGAGCCTTACTTTAGACCCATTTGACGTAATGTAGCTTGTCATTCCAATATAATCCACCAAAACTAAATAGAAACTTATGGACTAACAACTTGATTTCGATACTTACCTTAAAAAATATGCATTATACCTAGTGAAATATTTGTTGCTTTTGCTTAACTGTTTGCATCAGTTACCTGGACCTGCAAAATTGGCTTTTACTCATACAAACATGTATTAAGATAATAAAAAATGATATGTTACAAACCTATTGAATAAATTATAGGAGATCGAGACATTAGGTAAATTGACACTCATAATTCACAAAAAATATCTTCAATGATGTGAAATTGAATCTGCGATGTGAACTTGCAAGTTACATTGTTAGCAAAAAAATCCAATATACCTTCACATATAAACCAACTCAAGTTGCAGATTTTGTTATCCTGCAAAAAATAAAAAATAAAAAAAACCCAAGTGGTATGAAGTATTGAAACCACATGATGTTCGAAAAAAATATAATTATATATATTAAAATAAATCAAATTCAATCATTCTAGTAATGTTAGATTCCAAGTTGCAATTTCACTATATAGATTAAAAATATTCATTTTAGATGAAAAAATATCTACCTTGTAGCAATTTCATCGGGAAGAAGCCAACCACAATTAGTTGATTAAACCCTAGACCCTAAATCATTTAAAATCGACAGTCCATTTTAGAGCACTAAATCAAACTTGTAGCAATATCCAACTTCTCCATTTTAGAACTCTAAATTATTTAAAACCCACTGTTGATTAAACAAAAATCAATGAAGATATTGATTATCCAACAATAGAATAAATGCATATCGTTTATATATGATAATACCTAAAATATGGGTGAGATTCCACATCCAATCAAAACACAAAAAGAATGAATAGATGTAGCATTAATTGTAGAAACTTTGTGATGATTGAATGATGGAAGACAACAAAGTGTATCAAACGAAATAGAGAAGGAGTAGTTAAGGTTTTGTGTAAATTAATTTTGAAATTGCTCTTCCAAGTGAAACGGGTGAAGAGAATGTATATCACTTTCAACATTGTAATTTTTTTTGATTTATTATAATAGATAGAAATTCTATGGATGAATGATATTTTTGGAAAATAGTCAACTGAACCAATAGAAATGTGTTAATAGTCTAAGTAGTATATGGGTTCCTAATTAATTGAATGTGTTTTTGAATTATTCAGTTGGAAAGAAAATTAAAGAAGTGGTTGTTATATACGGAAGCAATATGGTTGGACCAATAAGAAGATGTCATGTGTTAATAAACTATATTGGTTTAATAGTATATAGGTTATTAACCCGTGTACTACATAGACGGAAACATAAAAATCGTTAATTAAGCACAAACACACATATATTCATATTTAAAGAAATGTAACGGATTGTTTTACATAAATTGGTTGGAATAAATTGTTTTACCATGGTAGAAAAGTTATGTCGTGAATTGTGCGATGTAGCCTAACCATAAACATGATCAGTTCAAGTTTTCATAAAATTATTAACTTATCAAACATAGACCAAGCTAAACAAAAGTAAAGATTGAACCAATGTCTCGGACAAAATAAAATAATTGACAAGCCATCATTTTAATGTTTTTGTTATGATCACTCAATAAACTAAAAGAGTAAGAATTCAAATTTGGTTGCATGCAAGATTTACCAAATCATTACTAAAATTCACCATTATATATTAGAATACAATACTGAATTGAAAATAAAAACTCAGTCTATACGTAACAACCCATACCGCAACCTGCAAGAATAAACAAAGCAAACAAACATTATTTACATGACAAAATTTGCAACGTAATTATTTAAAGAGGAAAAATAAAAATGAATAAATGTTACTCACTAACTACTTATCTTAAAATAAATATGAATTAAGAAAACAACTTGAATACCTATTTTAAGAAAACGTCAAAACCTAATTAAATATAATTAATAAAAAATAAGTATTTGATTTTGATAAATAAGGAAACCATATTAATTGTTTAGAAAATTGTTTGAATAAAAAATAGTTAACAATTTTGTGTTAAGAATTACGTAAAGAGTCTAATTTTAAAAATAATTAATTTTTCTAAAATCATTTTAAGAAAGGTCAAACATGCATCTTGAAAGTAAACATTTTGAATATAACAATGTAAAGTATGTTTTGCAATTGTTTTAGTAAACAATAGAGAATGCAAGAATATCTAAAATAAATAACAATAATTAAATGAACTAATAAAATGGTTTTGTTCATAATAATAAAACTTACACTGATAAAACTTTATCAACGTTTCATATTATTTTAGTTTTCAACAAACTATTTAGCTTACTCTGTGTGTATACATTTTCATATTTATAAAATAATTAAATTCCATTTTATTTCACATTGAATTTTTTACTTTAAAAATCAATAATAAATAAACTGAATAATTTATGATTGTTCGATTTCTCAAGGTCAAACTATGTAAATACATTAAAATAGAGCATTTTGTCTAAACATGTTCATTTTGGTCAATACTATCAAAGTATTTTGGTAGAGAATTTGATAATTTTTACATGGCTGAGTAAACTTGCACTCAATCATTAATTTCATAAATAGTAAGCGTGCACTCAGTCATTAATTTTACAAACAATACCAAAGAGGAATAAGATTGTACCTTGCGGGAACGATAGGCTTGCAAAAAACAAAATATAATTGTAACATCCCAAAATTTCGAATAATAACATTTAATATATTATTTATTACGATGGGAGAGTTTACTTGAGTTGATAAATAAATAATAAAATAGTAAAGATGGAAAGACTAGTAGGCTAATTAGAAAGGATTTATTATGAACCAAAAAGGAAAGATGAGCCTTAGGTCCATGGGCTTAAGGGAGTTTATGTAACAACTTGGGTTTTCGAATTTATACTTTTACCCGACTCGGTTCAATGTTCGGGTTATTTTAAAATATACTGTGTTTATCAAGTTAAATCGATTATTTTGTTAATATTTAATTGTTTGTAATTAAATCTTTAATGTTCTTACACTTTCAGCCCACATTATATAATTTTATCTCATTTGTATTCAATCTCAAACTTCAGGGTCCAGAGTGTAAAATAGTTATAACTCATATCTCCAAACTGGATATCCATTTATCAAACCCGTATCCACATTCGTTTCTTGTACCCGAATTCAATTTACAATGACTTGGACCTTAATCTTCGTTTATTAGTTGTAATTGATCTTGTGTATCATATAATTGTGTTAACTTCGGCCTTAACCGACACCCTAAACAAGTTAACAATATCGATTTTGATCCGTCCTTCCATTATTAACCAAACCGACAACCCTAATCCCTAAATCTATATAAACGATCATAATATTCCAATTAAACTCACACCCAGCATCCTCATGCCATTGCCATCTATACCCCTATCATCAATTATATTAGTTTGCAGTTTATAAGCTTATTCGTAATCAAGTTTGGTCGGCACTGATCCATACTCATTCACCTTCATTTAAATCGATTTAAGGTAATCAATTTATAGGGTTATGATCGCAATTCATTGCTAAACAAAAGCCCTAAGGCTGATTTGATTTACATTAACATATTTGGGTAAATCGAATTACTAGGGTTCATAGTCAACTTTGATGAATCTGAGTCTGTTTGTATATAATATGATCTGGTCTTTGTTGCAGTCGCTGAGGTAGCCTAGCTGTTTATGTCTGTGAGTCATGGGGGGCAGGTCGCGGGTTCGACCCCCTGCCACCCCGAATTTTTAGTTTTTTTTTTCAAATATATTCTTTTTAATCAATTAATAATCATAATAATAATTGATTAAAAATTTCTTTTGTAAACCGACTTTATAATAATTGATTTCTCGCGTCATTATTCCGTATGTAAACATATGTATGTATAATAACCCGAAAAACTAAGGATTTAATGTATATACATATATAGATATATAGCAAGCAAACTTCATATAAATATATTTATGTACTCTATAAAACTAATAATATCTTAAGATGTGTTTTACTTTTATTTAACAAACTAAGAATTTTGCATATTATATCTTATTATATTATTATATCAATTATGATTATATACATATACATATATATATATATATATATAATATTAACTTATTAATAATGGTTATCGAGTCTTCAAAATCGTTCTTGTTCATATACTTAGCATATCCATACTTCTCTTTGTTCCTTTTAGGTTTTATGTCAACGTGTGATTTCCTCCATTCTTATTATCTCGATCACCTTAGTTCGTCTATCGAGGTGAGTACCACATTCCCTTATTTTACTTGTTTTCCACGATTTGGGGACATATGCGTAAATATACTTTTCATATATACTTATACTTAAAACTGCAACTTTGTCTTATGTGTTAACAACTTATACCTTACTTGTTTATGTGCTTATTTTCTTTGTATGCTTTCGCATTCGGAGAGGTCCAACATAATCTTAGTCTAGTATGATCATACGCCAGTCGTTAGCCTTGTGCTTCTCGACATCTCAGTTATACTTGCTTATTTGGTTAATTTGTTATTCTCATATGACTTATTGCAACTACGTATTTTTTATATATACTATATGTACAACTAAACTGGTGTGTTGCTCACTCAACATGTGTTGTTGACAAAACTTTATTTTATACGCATATGTAGGTTGGTGAAGACTTAGTGAAGAATTTAGCTAGAAGAATATTTTAATATAAAATTTGTATTGTTTTATGAATTATGTACTTGTTTGTATTTGATTTATTTGATAATTGAATTCAATTAATAGATATTATGCATGATAGTAACCTTGAGAGCTGTGACAATTAGTTCGCGCCCCGGCATTTCCGCCGTAGGTTGGGGTGTGACAGTTTAAGTACCCCTTAAATCCTAATCCTTTCCATTTCCATCCATTTCACACCTTAGCCTACACCATAAAACACACACACTCTCTCTAATACAATCGGCCGTGACCGAAGGGTAGATCCAAGACCAAACCGAACCTAGATCTTGGTGAATCCCAACTATACACGCAAGATACGAGCTTAGTACTTCATACCGGAGCTAACCGTGGCCTAAAAACGTATAAAGGTATGCTCTTTATCCTTAAAGATTAAATTTTTATGAACGTTTTGCCCTACAACTTGACCCTAGAGTAGATCGGGTATGGGTGAATCATAAAGTTGTAGACTTGATGATAAAAATGGACTTAATCAAACTATTAGTTAAAGATCTAGTTAAAAACGGGTTTGAAATAGATAAAGGTTCAAGATTTAAGCCAAGGGCGGGTTAGATCTTGAAGATGGAAATATAATAGGTGAAAAGTGTATAGGAAGGGTAGCTAATGTTATCAAATTAGTGAAAAAGATCATCATCTGCCACCTGGGCTGATTAGGGTTGAAAAGGAATTAGAAAATGAGCTGGAGACATCTGACGAAGGGTTCTCGGTGTCAGGTGTTCTCGGTCATGAGAACCCACTGAGTTCTCGGTTACCTGAGTGATCTGTCAATATGAGTTCTCGGTCAACGAGAGTTCTCGTTTACCTGGGATCTCGGTAACCTGGGTTCCCGGTCACCAAAGGTTCTCGGTCAAACATATGTTCTTGGTCAACGTTCTCTGTCATGAGTTGGGTTCTCTGCCAAGAGTTCTCGGCTGACCAGTTACTGTTTGGGCCTAAATCCAGTTGGGCCCAGGTACCATAATGGACATTTGGGCTAAGCCCATATCTAATATAAAGAAAACTGGCCTATTATCTTAGGCTTAGAAAATAAGCCCAACTTAGAAAATAATTTAAAATGTTAATGGAAAATGTGTTAAGACAGTTAATGAAAATAAAATTTTTCCAAGCTGAACTGGCAGGGGCTCTGCCTCTTGGACCCCGCTAGGGGCTGCCGCCCCTAGAACCCCACTGCCAGGGGCACTGCCCCCCGACCCCCGTTCGTTGAGGGCAATATTTAAACTAGAAAAATGATATGGGTAGTGATAGGTAAATTGATACGTGTAATTGTTATACAGTTAGTCATGCATAGCTCAAGAAAGGGATAACCGTAAACGGTGAACGTAACCGCATTCAGGTGAGTTTCTAGCCCCACTTCTTTGTTATGTTTTCGGGGCTGTGTGCATACTCGATGTGTTTGTTAATACACTTATCCTAAGTGATAAGTGTGTGCTATATATGATATATGCGATAGATATGAATGATTGCTTGTCGGTACGCGAATGATCTTTAGATATTGCGCGTACTGTCAGGTTGTAAATAAAGATATGAATGTTATACATGGATGATGTATGATCGTTATGAATGAATGCCTGTCGGGGCGTGAATGATCTTCGGATATTGCACGAGCCGACAAGGAGTATGACTGTTAAGTGAATGAAGTGAAGAACACCTAGTGTGTTCTTATGTTACGGTGTAATTATTGTATATGCACAGTAAGTGTATGCAGGTACAGGAATGATAAATGAGTTCTACGTCTGACATAGTAAGTTAGGATGGCAAATCCCTCTAACTTCCGTTGGACATAGACTTGGCATGTGGTGGTGTAGTTAAGGAAAGCGGGCCTTATACGTGTTATAGATGTTAGAAGGGAACTTAATTATGGACAGCGGACCTTATACGTGTTATAGATGATAGATGAGAACGTAGTTAAGGACTGTGGACCTTATACGTACTTCAAATAGGAGCCAGCATAGGAAAGGACTGCGGACCTTATACGTTATGTAATCGCGTTGTGATAGCATAGGAGAGGACTGTGGACCTCGTACGTGCTATGAATTAGGCTGCAACATAGGGAAGGACTGTGGACCTTGTACGTGTTATTAATGTAGGATGGTATAGGGAAGGACTGTGGACCTTGCACATATCATAAATGGTGAGCATAGGTAAGGACTGCGGACCTTTACGTGATCACGACCTTGAGTATAGGTATATACGGCGGACTATGAACGTACTCTCGGTGGACAGAGGTAAGTGATAGTATGTATGTATGTATGTATGTATGTATGTATGTATGTATAATAGAAGGGTAACTGGTTAAGTATGGATATGAATCGTCGAATATGTAAGTATGTATGATATGTGTACGTAATGTATGTTCCCTGATTAACTAGAACTCACTCAGCGTAGCTGACTTTTAGTATGCACGCAGGTATATCTGTTTATTGAGAGGGCATGAGGATGACACATGGCATGGATTGAACGGCTGGCATCCGAAGATGGAAGAAATGATGTTTTAAATACGATGTTTATGTTATGGTTTTAAAGAAAAGATTAAATGTCTTGTAATAAACGGTTAAGGTGTTATATTCCGCGAAAGTTTTAATTAACTCTGATATTTAGAACTGCGTTTATGAGTAAATCCGACGTTAAAGTAGGGCTACCGGGTTCGGGGCCTTACAATAATCAACACAAAGAATAGTTTTAACACCCCTGTAAATAAATTCTAAAACCTTAAAAATCAAATATTTAGACAGAGAACATCAATAAACGAATAAAAATAAAACCTTACCTTGATGATCAAACAGTGAATACAAAGATCGGAATCAAAATCCTGCATGAAATACAATCAATAGATTAAAACCGTAAATAAATGAAAACTTAGATTAACAAACAACAAAGATAGTATTCACAAACCTAATAGCTTAGGGAGAACAACGACTGTAGAATCATATGGATTTTGCGTGGCCATACTGAAATTAAGGTTAACTTTACTTGAGAGAGATGATTGGTGAGTTATATATATGTTCTTGAAGAATTGAAACTGAATGATCCCAATTGATGTGACCATTAAATCACTTGACTACCAAGTAAAATAGTTGGCAAAATAAATAGTGGTCAAACTTCTTTGAATAATATTCTCATATTAAACTATTCCTTAAATTAAGATATCCTTAATGATCATAATTTAAATATTTAAAACTTTTCGTTTCGGTAATTTAATATTTATTTGTTCTTGTAATCATAAATGAGTTGTGATTAATTAAATTTTGTTTTTTAATTATTTTATTCGGAAGAAAATCAAAGAAGAGATAGTTATATATGGAAGTAATAGGGCTGGACCAATAAGAAGATGACATGTGTCCATAAACTCTATTGTTTTAATAGTATAAGTAGATAGGAGGGTTTAGAAATGAGGTGTTCTACACAAGCGTGTTACTAACGTATTAGGATATTTATATATGTCTTTGTACATTAGTGTGTTACAAGCGTAATAGAGTCGTTAGAACAAATATATAACATATTTTAACCTAATCGATTACAAAGTGTTTTTTTTTTATTTTTAGATTTAACAAAGTGTTGTTTACGATTTAATAAGCTTATCACAAGCGTTTTTAACAAAGACAGAGATAGCCATTAGATGATCCATAAAACATATTAAGAAAGCATTTTAAGATAATCCATATATTTATCATTCATCAAAAGATGCAATACAAAAAGTACCATTAATTACAATGCATCACAAAAAAACCAAAAAGAGAGAAGCTAACATCACCATCACTCCGTCCTGTCCACAATCTCCTTCCCCAGCTCCTTTAAACTCATGTTGGTTGACACTGCAGTTATAGTGTCAACCAGAGTCCCACACACTGAGTCGTTGCATGCAGACTGTTGTTTCAGATAATCAACAGCCTTTGCCTTAAACTCAGTGTCTGGTTCAAACAACATGAGTTGAAATGAGTCGAGGGTCTTTGATTTTTCAAATGCGAGTCTAGCCCTAATCTCTTCGATTGTCTTCAACAAAGTGTCGTCTTTCTCTTTCTCAAGATTCATCCTTGCTTTCACCATGTTCTTCACGGTTTTGTCAGAAGAATACATTTTTATTATCTTTTTCAAAATGTTAGTGTGATTGAATAACAAATTAGATAGGTGAGTATATATAGAGTATTTATTTAATTTTCAGCAGTTTAGCCAGTAATTTAATGGAGTTAAGTTTGATTTGTAGTATATCTATCATTACCTATTATTACCTAAATATTTTTCCAAGATTTTTGAAAGCTTAGCATAATTGTGATTAATTTCCCAAATTAATTCTGACAGGTGATATAAACACATGAGACAAGTTTGTGCGTTTCCCAAGCGTGGGACACCCTTTTGTTTTTTTATTACAGGGTTACTATTCGTCCTTGAGCGTTTCCCAAGCGTGGGACACACTTTTGTTTTGTCTTTGAGCCTTTTGGTTATATATACCTACACCATATTGTGAAACTCATATACCTACATGATTTTTAATTATTTGTTTTAGTTAATAATGGACTGCTCGTCATCATCCACAGCCTACAAGGATTTACTCAGGAGGCAAATTGAGGATCAAATCGAGGCATATAAAGCCTGTCGGGAAACTCTTACTGAAGAATTTGTAAATACTAGCAAAAACTTGGATGTCAGGGATGTCATTGCAAAAGTTCTTACTCGAATGCCTGCTAGTACTATCCGAGATCTTGCTGTTTTGTTTATGGTTGATGTAGGACAGAGAGAGCTTGACCAGTTAAAACTTTTCGGCAAGGCAATTCTTGAACTGAATTGCTCAATGGAATTGAAGTTGAAGTTTCTTATGTCACTCAGAGATTAGTATGTGATGGTGGTTTATGAGTGTTTATGATGTAGTGATGGTGTGTTTTTATGTGTGTTTTGGTAATAATAAAATTTCTATGTTTGTGTTAAAACGTGGATTCAACATGTAAACTATTAACTTACATTACAAAGTGGTAACATAATACTAGAGATCTCCATAAGTCTATATCATAACATCTAACAAGTACCTTAAAGTACATAGCAGTCAGTTTTGAAATCATTCAAATTTGTTGTTGCTTTTCTTAAGTTCAACAATCAACTCTTCTCTGGTTAAACGAGTGTCGTTATTTTCATGGAATAGCAGTGCTTTCTTGATAAGAGTATTTCTATGTTGGTTTACATACGAGAGGAGGATTTTGCACAAATACTTTGACCTCAACAATTTTAGCTGTTTTTGTTGTTTACGGCCTTCCTTTTTGAAATTACACCCCCATGGTCTCTTCCCATCATATGTCTCCATGTTTCTCATAGCAAAAATACCACAATCTATTCCATTATTTCTTGTTCTCAATGTCATCTTCAATCTACTGATTGTTGCTACTTGGATTTGCTGAGCAATGGGGTGTTTGATTGTTTTAAGATACATGCAAAAGACGTTTTTCTAAACAAAATAGAAAGCAATTTGAATATTTTGACAATTTTTATAATAGATATGTATGTTTTTTGGGTTAAAGGTATATATGTTTACCAGTAATCAAGAGTCTTTCCGTATATTTCTTCAAAATTCTCTCTAATTGCTTTTGATTTGTCCTCCCAGCTATTAAACTTTGCATCAGCTGGTATTTCTTGATTTGCACTGTTGTCAAATAATTCTATCACTCCTGTTTGAAGATTAAAGGTAACCACAAAGAAATGTTCGTGTTGTAGAATTGGCACGAGCACTATAGCAACCTCCTTGAGTGATAGAATTCCAAAATTTGCCATTTGTTTTCCGATGTTGTCTGAAAACACATCAAGTCTTTCTTTGTATGTGTAACCCCTTGACTCAACATAATGGTCACTTGTCTGTATAATAATTAAAATGCAGATGATTAAAGCGTTTATTGAGCGTTTTCTAATAGTACAAGCAAAATAGATTAATTTGTGCCAGCAGAGTGCTTGAAGCAAAGAATCTGAACGGTGATGTGGCCGGTTTGTGCTTTTCTTCATAGTTCATTAGTTCAGTGAATGCATCCATTGCATTGGTGGTTATATAAATGCCAGGACAGTAGCTTTCAAAGATCACATTGAACGAGTCTGTGTGAGTGGACTTGTAGACCTCCTCCCAAATGTCTTCAAGACAAAAAAATATATACTCATGAAATTATTTCTTCATCTTCTGTGACACTAGCGGATACGTCAACCTCTCTCAGAAGATATGGAGATTTCAATGTAATGAGGTTATCACTTGTTGACAATCCGGTGTCAGCTGTTAAACATAAAACAACCCATTTTAAATTTTACTGAAAATAATTGTAACTATAATTAAATACCTTCAACCCCTTTTGTTTTTTTATTTATAATTGTTTGCAATCAAAGTCACAAAACTGCTTTTGTATTATAGGGCTATACCACCACACTTATATAAGACACTTTAGCCACCTATTTATACTAAAACATTATAACATAAAATCTGCATAATCTTAAAACAACTTGACACACAAGTTGTTTACACAAAACATCATTTTACTTAATCACTGTATTAACAATAATTAAATACCCTCTTTAGCCCACTCAACCACTTTATTAACAACTTTATCAATAGCTACGCATGAGACATTGTTTTCTTGACCTGCATCACCTGCATCATTTTTTACGACAACATAAGCGTTTTATGAGCGTTTTAATTATAATTATAATTAATTTAGCCCAAATACCTTTTTGGGCAGCCACTGGACCACCAACACCAACATCTGAATCAATTGCATCACACAGATGTAAAAAGTTTAAATAACAGCATAAGCGTTTTATGAGCGTTTTAATTATAATTATAATTAATTTAGCCCAAATACTTTTTAGAGCAGCCACTGGACCACCAAAACCAACAAAGATATTTTGATTTGATGGATGTATATCCTTTCCTTGACGGACCAACTCGTCGATCTCTGAGCAAATTTTATCAAATGTATTCAACTTTTTATCCATTGCCTTATTCCAAGACTGTAAAAAGAAAATATAGTTATTGTTAATTCAAAAACATTTTCAATTTATCCCAACCAGTTGTAATGGAGTTAAATAATAGTCAACAAGCACGATAGACATTTGCAAACTTAATGGTGAATAAACGCTTACATAATCATCCAAATCTTGTTCAGCTGTTTGATCGGCATTATCTGTTTCAGTAACAGCAGCAGCCGCAGCAGTAGTCTCATCAAGTCCCTTCCCGGCAGCACTAACTGTCACAGCAACACTATCAGCAACAGCCGCATCAGAAGTCTGATCAAGTCCCTTCCCGGCAGCAGTAACGGTCACAGCAGCAATGAGCAGCAGCAGCCGCATCAATCCACTTCCTGTCAACACTAAATGTCACTAGCAGCTAGCAGCAGCAACCTCAGTAGCATCTTCTTCTAAGGGAGGACCATTATTCTCTAAGTATTTTTCCATCTTATTAAGAGTAGTTGTTGTTATGTAGTTAACTGCAGGCGTTGTGACGGGAGTCCCAAATGGACCATATTTTTTCTGGTATTCATGCGTGTAAAGCATCACAAGGAAGGTGATCTGACCGTTGTATTGACGTTGATATCTCTCCATTCTTCCTTTGTCATTTTCAAGTTTTCAATAAGATAGCTGCACCATTCCATATTTGGAATATCCGAGGTTTTATCAATTGCGGCGATGAAGTCGTGATTGATTGTTGTTGATTTTGTCACAAATCCTATACAGGTGTTGAACAACACAAGGAAATTAATCTTAAACAGTTCACGAACTCCTTGATCCGCGGCCAGTTTGTCTTTCACATGCTTTATACTTATTCTTGAATTTGTCGGGAATTGCTTTTTGAACAAATCTGTAGTAACATCTTCCCCCAATCTTGGTCTACTCTTGTCTAAAACAGGAATCTTACCCATTGGTATCCCCAACACTTCATGTACTTTTTGTGGTGTTATCTTAATAACACCGCTCCCAATGTTCAATTCATTTAAACGGTTTATTATAGTTCATGAGCAACCAATATCCCAAAGTTGTGGGAGTTTGGGTTACTTGAAGTCTTAACATTAACCCAAAACTCATTTCTTCGACACAAGTTTTTTGGGCAGTGGTCATTTCCTTCACTGCATCAACAATATTACAAGGTGCACACCTATTCTTCAATTTTTTTGTCTACAAATTCAACAAAAGGTTTTCCCCTCTCGGCTGGCTTCTTTTCTTGAATGGCTTTCTTTTTCGGATGCTGAAAGTCCGGGTCAGAGGTGCTGTGTTCCACCTCTTTCCGCTTTGACAACAACCTGTCGATTTTTGTGTCAAGGTCTGATCAGAGTCTGCTTCCACAACATGTTTTGTTTTCACCTTTTTCACCACCGGAGAAACTTTTTTAGTCTTCCTTTTATCTCTCTTCTTGTTTAGATGCTTAGCTTATCAGTCTTGTTTTTTTCGACAACTGAATCACATACATACAGTAAAACATGGGGGTAGGGGATAACAACACGAATCATAAGGAAACAGAAAACTCTTATCAAACATCACATTGATAATTCTCATACCAAAGCCATAACACGCTTAGCATACGCTTATAACATGCTTTAATATTATACATAGATTTTAAAACACAAAGATATGTATTACAACAACAGCACGCTTATAAAACGCTTTAATACATAAGATGATTTAAACAAATGCTTACATTTAAGATTACATAAACCTAAAACGCTAAAAAAAATCATAAATTAGCACATGTTCCATCTTTATTCTGAGACCTATCGTGCTTGTGCTTCGTCCTTAGTTCTGTTCCAGAAGTAGATGAGTTAGGATTCTTCATTTTGGTTTCGTTCCAGAATAATTAAACCACTAGGGCTTGTGATTGTGCTTGTGCTTCACAGTAGAAACGAATCTTCGACAGTTTTAAAGAATATTGGGAATAATTGTGCTTCACAGTAGAAATATTGACTTACGAGGTTGAATTTTGAGTAATTATTTTACCCTTTTAAGAGAGGCGCTTGCTTTTAAATTTTAATCATATGATATAAATAAATATATATATATATATAATATTAGTGGGTGGTGGTGGGTTCAGGTGGTCATGATGGTGGTGGATGGTAGCGAGGTGTGGTGTTTCGTGGTGGCGGATGTGTGGTGGTGGGTGGTGGTGGCGGAGATCAGTGGTGGTGGTGGTGGCGGAGGTCGGTGGTGGTAGTGGTGGGTGGTAGTGGTGGGGTTGTGCTGGAGGAGGTCGTTGGTGGTGGTGGTGGCGGAGGTCGGTGGTGGTGGTGTGGTGGTGGGTGGTGGTGGTGGCGGAGGTGTGGTGGGTGATGGTGGTGGGTGGTTGTGTGGTGTGTGGTTAGTGGTTGGGTGCTGGAGGTCGTTGTGGCGAATGTGGCCGGTGGATGGTTGGCAGTAGGTGGTGTGTAGTATGATTGCGGATATGTAATCCATGAGACGATGACGGTGCTATCCCGTATGTTGACCATGATGATTGGCCCATTATGACGACGACGATGCTAATATAACGGTACCCACATGAATACATGGATATAACAACCTAGGTTGGTGGTGGGTTATCATAATGATGCTGCTAACCTATATGGTACAGTTTGCTTACGCCAACCCATACGATGGCGAGTGTAGCTCGTACAATGAGCATGATGTCTATGATGATGATCACACATATATATGATGATGATCAATTATATGTACCTATATGACAATACGCCACACAGACGCACACACACAGACACACACACACACATATATATATAATATATATAATATATATATATATATATATATATATATATATATATATATATATATATGTTGATGATGGTGACATCGATGTTTAATGACATGTAACCCGTATGATCGACGACGACCAAGATAACGTATACGATGGTCATACTGATGGTAGCCTGTACGACTGATGTTGTCGTTTGATGACGAAAACAATTCATCAGATGGTGCCGATAGTGATCGCTAATATTGGGCGTTTTGTTTACGATAACCCATACGATGCTAACTACATCCCGTACATGGTAATAGGTTGATGATGATGCTGATGATGATGATGATGATGATGTGTTGACGATGATGATGACACTGATAATGAGATATTTGTTACCCGTATGATCAACGCCGACTACGATAGCCTATACAATGACCACGTGATTACCCGCACGTCTGATAATGATGCCGTTTCATGGTGACGGTGTTCGATGATTATGATGATGATAACAGCTATAATACATGATAATGATGTTAACTTTATGATGTTGATAATCATCATAACACATATGGTGATGATGATAACCTAGATGATGATAATGATACAAAACTACATATTCATTATGATAATGATAACACTAGAATGTTATGAGCTTCTCTATTACGAAGTTGTAAATTTTATCCAGAAAATCTTACTAATAGTTCAATAATGGATAAAATTTTAAATTTATTTAAAAAATACGATTTATTAAATGAACTCAACTTTTAACGAAATTTATACCGGAATGTTAGTAAAAGAAAACTAAAAGTAAGACTATGTTTTTATACTATTTTTTAAAAAAGTTAAATATAATAAGTTATAAACACAAAAACCAAAATATAAATACAATAAATGTGTAGAAAAAAATAAAAAAATAAAAAAAAATTCAAACCATTCTCAATGATAAAACCCCTTTACTTCAAAACCCTAAATCGACTTCTAACTTCGCTTTACTGCAAGAATATTTGTAATTCGTATTAACTGTAATTCGTAGACATCGCTTATCTGGTAAGAACATACAGACTCGTCTGACATAAAAATGCCACGTCTCAATAATGGAGTTAAGTTCCTGGTAGATATCGACAGCGATTCCATGAGTAGGATGGTATGTTAATGTTATCTGGTTAATTTTTTTATGCAACATTTTACAGTTTTGCAACATATACATTCTAAGAACATTTTTTGTGTTACTTATAGCTCATTCCTAAAGTTGTTCAACCAATGTTTGCTGACATGAAATCGAATACCGGCTGTTGTTTGATTTATGATCAAAGTGGTAGAACATTTTCTGTAGTTATAATCAAAGTACTTGATGACTTTTATTTTGGAACCGGTTGGACTGAATTAATCAGAGAATGTTGTATAGAAGCTGGAACATATGTTGTTTTTGAGGTTAAGTGAAAATATGTTGTTTTTGAGGTTAAGTCAACATCTATGTTGAACATGTTTACTTTCAAAAGAAACGTAAATGATCAATCCGGTACAATGTTATGCATTCCAGTCAAAAAACGACACGTTCATTACTTGGTAAGTTTTAATTTCTGTTTTAATGATTGTTTCCAAATTCAAATGTCTATTAATTAACATGTTTAACATGATTTCCCTCAGTGGTACGTGATTCAAGAATTTGGTGAAAATTGCATGAATTTGCTTTTCGAGCTTATTGATGGAGTGTTGTTTAACGTTTCATGTCATTGGGATGGAATGGGTTTTAGGCTAGAATATGGATGGAATGAGGTTTTTAAACAAACCATCTTGAAAGGTGGTTCGTTTGTTGTGTTTGAAGTCATATCAGATTTTACATTTCATATTAATGTATTAATGAAGATGGCATAGAATTTATCCTTCCTGGTCCAAATCAGCTGTTTCTCAACTATCAATTAAACATCAAGGTAGTTCCTCCAAAACCTAATTCATCTTGATGATCAAAATTATGACTCTAAAATCGTCTTCCACATAAACGTCACCAACAAATTGGTAAATTGAATTTTTAAATTCTTTTTTATTTACAAGTATATTCATTTAAATTTTAACTTTATAATATATTTGAAATTTGCTTTTCACAGTGTCACACCCCATCTAGGGCCTAGGAGTGTGACCCATAAGTTGGTATCGTGTTTGTAAATAATTCAGAGTTGCGTTATTTTGCGGAAGACTTATAAAACTTTAAGGATCGAAAGTGTAATTTATATATACATTCAAAAGACGGGATTTATAAAATACCCGTTTAAAGTTGTTAACAAAAGATTACTTGTTTATGTTTTACAAACCACCATATTAAACTTATACAAAAGAAATCCGAGCCATCGGATATTAGTACTTCGTCATTTCCAAGCTCTAACTTTGTTCACCTGCAAAATGTAAGAAAATACGTCAGCAACGAATGCTGGTGAACATGCTGACGCAAAAATATTTCTTTTACTTTATTACCCCTCGATACTACGCCTGCCTTGGCCCAACGTGGGCTTAGGAATAACAAAGTCAAATAACACTTATAAATATGAGCCTCTACTCTAGGTCACCTTAGCAAACACCGCAGCGTTCGACTTAGTTAAGTACCCGTAAATATACATATAAGGTCATACTCCCTGCAGGAGAGCGTCCCTACGACCAAAGGTGGTGCGATTATGCCCATTCATCGCATAGGACCACCTATGTAAGGATCCAGACATACGTATACCACATCCTGAGGGCTAGGTTTATACCCTTATTCATAACGGTTTTAGGAACACATAGTTCCTTGTAACAATTTCAAATAACAAGTTTGACTCATTTTAAATAAGTAAAAGTTTGTGGGCGTATTCACCTTGTCTCTTTAGGATCGGCTTCACTCACCGTCCAAGGGTCTATCCCTTTCTTTATCTCGCACCTATAGTACGAGTATAAATATTTGTTAGTCGGATACACGATCTGGCTTAAGACCTTTAGTCTTATATCTCAATCCTCGATTGAACCTTTAGTTCAATTCTTATTTACTTGAAAACCTTTAGTTTAAAAGTAAGTTACTACCGTTAGTTATATTCAAACCCGACGTTTCTTCTTCTCCAAGAAGCTAAGCATTTCTTTTATTATTTAAGAATACTCATTATTCATTAAATAATATTTTCATAACAAAGATTATATATACATAGACATACACCAATTCGTTTACTACAA
>NW_027501676.1:0-26978 GCF_021521415.1 Bidens hawaiensis
CTACCAACAAAACTCCTAGTACGCTTAGACAAGAAAACTTTATCAAATGGAAGGTACTCTTTGAAGCAGCTGTAAACTACAAAGACCCAGAACTTTGGACTTCTATCACAGATGGAAACTATGTTCCTTCAACTGCTCCGAACAACAATGCCATTGTTTAGCTAATAATGAAGAAAAGGGACGATAAGGCATTGTCTATGCTGAAGTTAGGTCTGTCTTGGGAGATACTGACAACCGTCAACCATCACAAAACTGCTAAAGAAATGAATGATGCAGTTATTGATATGTTTGAGGGAAATACAGAACTGAGAGATATCAAGAAAGATAGACTAAAGCAACAGCTGGATAGGTTCAATTTTAAAGATGAAGAAAGACTAAAATCAGTCCTGCAAAGGTTCATTGTGATTGTTAATGATATAAGAACAACTGACCTGCAGATTTCTGATTTTGAGCTAAACAAGAAGCTTCTGTCATCTTTGTCTGGTGAGTGGTATACAGCCAGCAAATTCATCAAGGAAAAGGCAAATTTCCCCAACTTTAAGTTGGATGATGTAATTGCATTTCTCAAGGCTGCAAAACATGAGATGATCAAAAACCACATGATTAGAGAAAATAAACCTAGTTTTCAAGTGAACAATGCTCTAGTAGCTCCAATGGGAAATCTCTCAATCAAGAATCAGCAGCCAATCATTGAAGAGCCATCTGAGACAAATTCAACATGTGGTGGTCAGCCAAGATTTAATGTTCAACTAATAGAAGATGATGTAGCCTCAACAACAGGTGGTCAGTCAACATTTGTGCAGAACAATACAACTCAAGAAACTGACTATCAAGCTTTGTTCTCTATGTTTACTGAGTCATATCATGCATTTGTGGCCAAAAACCTGATCAACACAAGAATTGTGCAGGAAGATCTTGAGCAAATAGATGCTGATGACTTGGAGGATATGGACAGCAAATGGCAGGCTGCCATGTTGGCTGTAAGGAGCAAGAGGTTATACAACAGAACTGGAAGATCAAGCTTCAATGGATCAAATGAGAGAATAGGTTTTGACAAATCAAAAGCAATCTGCTACAACAGTCAACAACCTGGACACTTTGCAAGAGAATGCAACATGCCCAAGCAAGCTGGTAACCAAGTGAATCAAAATCAGAACTTCCAACATCAGAGGAATCAGATCACCAACCAAAACCCCTATCAAAACGAACAGAGTCAATCAAAACAATGTGAATCACAATAACCAGAACAGAGTCAATCAAAACAATGTGAGTCACGTTAGGGATCAAGGGAATGTTGCAGTAACAAGGGTGCCTCAGGATGGGGAGTTTGATTGGAGTAACCACGCAACTGAGATTGAAAAGGCAAATGTTGCTTTTATGGCTAAAATGCAGGACAAGCCAGAATCTTCTAATGCGCAGGTCCATTCTGATGTTTCAATTTCTGATCTTTTTATTACAACTGATGAACTCAATCAGAAAGTTGGAAAATGGAAAACTTAATGTGGAAGAAAGGAAGCATTCTTGAATGTGTATGAAGCCAGTGAAGTAACCTATGAGAATCAAATTAAGGAGCTTGAAGAAGATTGTATGCAAGCATACAGAACCCAATCAAAAATGACAATTGAAATTGAGGGCTTGAAGAAGTTGTATGCAGATTAGAAACTGAAGAATGCTGATTTGTTAATTCAAATGGAATTCTTGAAAAACTTTGTGTCTATAGGAAACATAGTAGTTGTGATTGTGGATGAAAATGGAGAGTTTGCAGTGAAGCAGAATGAGAAATCAGAAGTCAAGAAAGCTGTAAAGAAGGATAGTGAGAAGAAGAAATGGAGTGAATACTCCAGTGAAGAGAGTACTTGCAGTTGTGGCAGTACCAAATCATCTGAGGGCAAGAAGAAAAGGAAGGGATCAAACAAGAAGAAAAATGAAAAGATTCCTCAACTGCCCAAGATGACTCCAAAGATGAAGAAACATTATGAAAAGATAAGAAAAGAACATGTGGTATTTGACATCTGTGCAAGACTACAGCCAGAAATCAAAAGAAGAAATGAAGAGGAAACGAAATCTTCTTATGATTTGTCCCATCCTCCAATCTATCCAGTTTTCTCTAATCATGAACTGTTTAACATTGGAGATGTGAGTATGCACCCAGGAGAAGATTTGTTGCAGAAGAAGACGGTAGCTATTCAAAACTACCATCCAAGTTGAAGCCAATAGTGTTTGTTAAAGAGAAATATCATCTGGTTCCTGACTTGAGCAAACCAATCAAAATGGACTTCAGCAACACTCTATGTCCAAAGACATCCTTAGGCTTTGATTTCCCCAAACCAAGTGACAGAATTAAAGACAAGCAACTGCTTGAGGACATGGGGAGCTATGCCAAGGTTTGGTGCAAGAAGTGTGATGCCTATGGTCATCACATTGATTCTTGCTGGTTTGAAGAAGAAGACTTTGTGGTCCCTGATGTGGTGTGTGGATTTGACATGATAGGATACAAAAAGATGTATCAAAGATATCTGAATGTAGAGACGAAAAGTCCAAGTGATGAAGAGAACAGATCAGTCTTGGAGAAGAGGCTGAAACAAGTTTTGAAAATCAATGATGATACAAAAGTATCAAGCAAACCTGCAAAGAACAAAAGTTCAACTGACAAAGGAAAGGCCAAGATGAGACCGGGCGTTCTTAATGGGGATGAAAAGTTCTTGCTGAAGCAAGGTTATGAACCAAGAGGGTTTCAGTGGAAGACTAAGAAGGAGTTGAATGAACAGAAAGACTGTGTTTGTACAAAATGAAAAATCTAATCATGTCACAAGTTGTGAAAGTTGGGTCTGACTCTGACTTAAAAGAAGAATGTGAAGTTGTCTATGAAGATCCACTTCCACTTCCAGTTCCAACTTCTGATGAATCTTCACTTGAAACTGAATTACAAACTGATGCAGTTTGTGACTCAGAATCCAACTGATTCTCTTTTGTGTGTATGTGCAAGAACAGTCCTTGAATAGTAATGACTTATGGTACATGGACAGTGGATGTTCCAGGCACATGACCTATGACAAGGGTGCTCTCATCAATTATGAAAGAAAGTATGAAGGTCCAGTTGCTTTTGGGAGTGATGAAAATGGAGGGAAGATTGTTGGAAGAGGAACACTCACCAATGGCAAGGTATCCTTTGAGAATGTGATGCATGTTGAAGGACTACAATACAATCTACTAAGCATTTCTCAAGTTTGTGACAAAGGGTACAAGGTAGCCTTCAATGATGAACATTGCCTAATTCTAAAGCCTGAGTTTGTGATTCCAACTGAGATGGTCATGATGATGGCTCCAACAAATGGCAACCTCTATGAACTGAGAATGAAAACTGCTACATCTAGAGGCGGTTTATGCTTCGTCTCTAAAAATGAGAACAAACTGTGGCATAGGAAAATGTGTCATGTCAACTTGAAGAATATGAACAAGCTAGTGAAAGGTGAACATATTGTTGGCCTTCCCACAAGAGAATTCAAGCTTGAGGAAAAATGCACATCTTGCCTAAAAGGGAAACAACACAAATCCTCACATAAGAGCAAAGTGATAAATACCATTGATGAGGTCTTGGAACTACTACACATGGATCTGTTTGGACTAGTGAGTGTTCCAAGTATTGGAAAGAAGAAATATTGCTTAGTGATCATAGATGATTACTCAAGATTTACTTGGGTATACTTTATGGGAAGCAAGGATGAAACCCCAGATTTGATAAGAACCTATGTGCTGAAAATGGAAAATCAATTTGAAAGGAGAGTGAAAGTCATTAGAAGTGACAGTGGGACAAAATTCAAGAATGGAATAATGGAAGAATTCTGCACTTCTAAGGGGATATTTTAGCAATAGTGCACCTAGAACTCCTGATCAAAATGGTGTTGCAGAAAGAAGAAACAAAACATTGATTGAAGCTACAAGGACCATGATTGCTGATGCAAATCTGCCAGTCACCTTTTGGGCAGAAGCAATCAATACTGCATGTTATGTGCAGAACATGGTTCTACTGAACAAGGCTCAAAATAAGACTCCATCTGAGGTTATCTTCAAAAGAAAGACTTATATGAAGTTCTTAAAGCCTTTTGGATTTAGATGCTTACTGTTGAATACAAAGGACTACATGAACAAATTCCAGTCAAAATCTCTGGAATGTTTCTTTGTGGGATACTCATCTCATTCAAAGGCCTACATAGTCTATGTGAAGGAGCACATGGTGGTTATTGAGTCTTTAGACATAATATTCAATGAAAACCACTTCAATAATGTTGAAGGTCCCAAATGGCTATTTGACTTGGAAAAGATGATCAAGTCATTCAAGATTTATAATGAAGACATGGATGACAACATGTACAGAACAAGCTTTGAAGATAAGGGAAAACAAAAACAAGTTGATCTGGACAAGCTATGGTCATCTGTTGCTCCTGAACCAAATGGATTTAACTTTGAGAGGAGCAACCAAGGAGCAACTGAAGTTGAGATGAATGGACAAGAAGCTGCAGTTGAAGTTTCTAATGAAGGAGCAAATGATGTGGAGAGTGAACCCATTCAAAGTCAAAAACCAGTTCAGCCTGAAGTGACAAATCAATTTGAAGACAGGTTTCAGTATTTATTTGACTCTCTACAAATTGGATCAAATGAAGCTTCATCATCTGAAATTAACCAAAATGAACAAGCGGTTGATACTCAAGAATTAATTGAAACTGCTGAGATCAATATGACCAATCTTGAGAAAGAAGTGTCAGCACAACAAATTATACAGACTACTTCTATTGAAAGAAATCACCCCGCAGAGAATATCATAGGAGACTTGCATGAGAGAGTGACTAGAAGCTCTTCTAAAAATGCAAAAATCTGCCTGTATGCCTGCTTTCTATCCCAAGTTGAACCAAAGAACATCAATTAAGCTTTAAAGGACAACAGTTGGGTAGAAACTATGCTGGTAGAGTTAGCACAATTCAGAGAGTTACATGTATGGTACTTAGTTGACAAGCCTAGAGGCAAGTATGCTATTGGAACCAAATGGGTGTTTAGAAACAAGAAAGATTAAAGAGGCATTGTAATAAAAAAAACAAAGAAAGATTGGTGGCTCTAGGATGCTTACAAGAAGAAGGAGTGGACTTTGAAGAAGTCTTTGCTCCAGTTGCAAGACTAGAGGCCATCAGGATCTTTCTGGTGTATGCAGCATCAATAAACATAAAAGTCTATCAACTTGATGTAAAATCTGCATTTTTAAATGGAAAGATTGATGAGGAGGTATATGTGACTCAACCTCCAGGATTTGAAGATCCAGTTCATCCCAACAAGGTCTGCAAACTCAGCAAAGCATTGCATGGATTGCATCAAGCACCAAGGGCATGGTATGATGAGTTGTCAAACCATCTGTTGGACAATGGCTTCTGCAGAGGAGCTATTGACAAGACTTTGTTCTATAAAAGATGGAACAAGGATCTGCTGCTGTTGCAAGTGTATGTGGATGACATTATCTTTGGCTCTACAAATGAACAAATGTGCAAGGAGTTTGAGCAAGTGATGAAATCCAAGTACAACATGAGCTCAATTATAAGACCCCGAACCCCGGGAGCCCCACAGTTGGTATTCATACAAAATATTATTTAAAAGTAATTAAACTTGAAAACGGTTTCTTCCATTAAAACAAACGTCTTAGAGTGTAAATTCAGCGGAAAACATAAATCGTAAGATAAGTTCCCTAAAACCCGGGAATTTTTCCCAAAACCAATTTTAAATGTAATTCATAAAACTATTTAAAATCAAAATTTTCAAAGTACATTCTTCCATCCACGTATACCCTTCACCGTCCAAGTACCTTCATGCACGTCCAAGCGATAAGGCATCCTCTTCCTAACCTGAAACTCACACTAACATGCACACAAAGTCAGCTTGAGCTGAGTGAGTTCAAGTTTTAAGTAAATAATATCAGTAATAACAAATATGGTAGACATACCAAAAGTTTTTAAAGTAAAAAGAGTGCATCCATTAAGTCATCGTTACCGAAGACTAAACATTCTCATACATACATATACCAAAGATATATATATATATATATATATAAACATCCTTTCAAGTACATCCCTATATATATATGACATTCACGTATAACATTCAGGGTCGAGCAAACGTACAACCCAAACACGTAACATCAACGCATGCAAACACAAAGTAGGCATACACAACATCCGTAGTCGAAACGACTACAACTCCGCCAAATATAGGCCAAACAATAATGTATATATGTATGTATATATATATTTAACATCCCAAGGCCTACCATATACTAGCAAGCCTATATGAAATCGTTTAAAACATTTCATCAAGTAAGAAAACACTTAGGTGTGCATGCTAGCCCAAAGTTTAAAAGAGTAAAAAGGGCATCATGAACTCACTTGAGATCAACCAAACACCATCAACGAGCTAGGAAATCACTAAGTGCACACTCACAAGTAAGGGCCTGTAAATTGTACACAACGTGTTACTAAACTAGACCGTAAGAACACACTTGCCTAACGGGCCGCTCAGGCCCAACAACTTGGCCCGAGGCCCAACCCATACCCTTTTACTTTACCTCAGCCCCTAAAACCTTTCAATTTAACCAAATCCACCCTATGATCATGGTCGGGGCTAACCATGATGCACAACTCACCCGTCGGTATGAAAATCGAGCCGAATACGCGCGTACTAAATCTTAAAAACAAATTGTCAAACAAATCAGCCTCAAATGGACCAAATTCCCATCTTAACCTTTTCATAAATCATAATTATGTCCCCTGAGTTGATAGGGTCGACGGTTCCTTTTTACAACACTCACTTTAATGTTTAAACGACAATTTGCGCACAACCGACTCGATTAACTAATCACCAACCTAATCAGCCCCGAGTACCAAAAAAATAATTTTCCCACATCCCTTAAACCCCCCTAGGGTTGTACAAACTGATTCGGTTGGTCATTCAATCGATTAACGCATCAAACTCAACAATTGACGATTCTACACCCGATAAACCCTAGTTTTCGAACTAAAATCGATTGACCGACCTAAACACCTTCAATGAATATGGTTTTTAAGTATGATGTACCACACATACCTAGGAGGATTTTGGTGCAAAAACCTCACTCAAAACAGTCCCGGAAACGCTCAATTGGACAGCCACCCGGTTAACCTAAAACAAGTCGTTTAACGATTAATACGTGCAATATAAAGGTCAATTAAGGTGTAAAGGACATGGGGAATCATAAAACCGACCTTGAATTGAAGTTTTTACGGTTGAAACATGGCTGGGCAGAAGATTTTCGAGCAGGGGGGGTCTTGAGGTCCGATCGGCTGCGCAGGGTTAGGAGTTAGGGTTTTAATTTTTTTTTGATATAAAATAAGAAGTTTCATTCTAGCCCCTCAAGTATAAAGTGTAAGGCATCTTGGAGGAAAAGTTACATAATTTTAACGTACCGGGATGACGTAAAGGCTCCCGAGAAACATCGGTTAAATCCAGAGAATAATACATACTTTACAAGCTTTAACTCTTGGAACCGAATTTAACGGGCGTTACATCAATGGGGGAAATGAATTTCTTCCTTGGACTTCAGGTGCAACAGAAGGCTGATGGAATTTTTATCAATCAGTCAAAGTATGTTCAAGAGATTCTTAACAAGTTCAAGTGCCAAGACTTCAAGATTGTGTCTACAACAATGGACACACATGAGAAAATCGTACCTGATGAGAAGGGGGAGCCAGTGGATCAGCATGAATATAGGGCCAAGATAGGATCACTGATGTATCTTACAGCATCTAGGCCAGATATTAGGTTTGCTGTGTGTGTCTGTGCAAGATTCCAAGCTAACCCAAAAGTCTCACATATGCTAGCAGTTAAGAGGATTTTCAAATATCTTAAAGGAAAACCAGATTTGGGGATTTGGTATCCAAAGAACCCTTCCTTTGACTTGATGGCCTACACAGATAGTGACTATGATGGTTGCAACATGAGTAGAAAATAAACTTAAGGAGGATGCCATCTCTACTGCTGAAGTTGAGTACATTGCTGCTTCTGCCTGCTGTGCATAGGTTCTTTGGATTCAGAATCTACGTCTAGATTATGGTCTGAGTTTCTTACTTACTCCTATTTTAATTGATAATACTGCTGCTATGTTCATTGTTAAGAATCCAGTCTAACATTCTAAAACTAAGCACATTGAGATTAGACATCATTTCATTAGGGACTGCCAGGAAAAAGGCTTAATAGAAATGAAAAGGGTAGAAAAATATGATAATTTGGCTGATTTATTCACCAAACCTTTAGATAAAACCAGGTTTCATTTTCTGTTAAAATGCCTAGGAATGATAAATGCTAATGAAGTTTGATTAAGGATGTGTGTTTAAGTGAGGTGCTTACTGGTTATCTTTGTTACTCACTTTGAATGTTTGCATGATGATTTGTTGTGCTTAACTAATCATTCTGTTTGCATGAATCATGTATGTGACTGTCTTTGTGTGAAAAATGTAATGTTATTATTGATAACAACTTTCAGTACTTTGATCTGTGCTTGCATGATGTATTTTTGTAGATTTAAGTACTTCGAGCATGAATCTGTGCTCACTGTGCTTGTTGCTCCTCGAGCACAAGCAGAGGTACTTGGAAGATTTTTCTAAGTCTTTTGAGCACAAATATCATAGCTCAGCTGCTCGAGCATAGTTTATTGCCTTGAAAAACTTTTAAGTATTTTGAGCATGACTCTGTGTTTGATGGTGTGTTTGATGTACTTCGAGCACAAACAACCCTCACTTGAGATCTCTCAAGTAATTCGAGCACAAATGACATGTTTTTGCTGGTCGAGCATGGACATGTGTTCTGGAAAACTTTCCAAGTATTCCAAGCACAAGTCTGCTGATCGAGCACCTAGTTAAGTTTTTCGAGCATAAGTTCTGAAATGATAAATTTTGAGGTTGGTCGACAGACTTTCGAGTATGCTCGATGAATTTCTGAGCATGCTCGACAGACTTGTATGTTTATCTGAATGTTCTATGCTGTCTAAGTGAATGTGTTTAACATTGTTTAAGTGTGTGCTTGTTAAATATGCTTGATTGACATCACTGTTTTCAAAATCAATGTTTAACAATGAACTTTTAAAAGAAATGGTTTTTGAAACTGTGAAATGTTTTTTAACTAAGCAGCACTGTTTCTGGTGATCTCTTAAGAGATATGATAAGATCATTCAGTTATAAGCTTTATAGAAGCTTAAAGGTTTTTGGATAGAAATTGCATCCAACGTTATGGGAAATGATAGTATATTGTTTAAAATATCTAACCCATGGAATATAGGTTTAAAGAATTTTTGTTCAGAAAATTGACAATTTGCTTTGAGTACCTTTTCATGAGTGTAGTGACATGAATGATACAAATATAATGAAAATGCTAAAGTATGATGTGGTGACTCATTTGAAGAACAAGGTATGTTTCCTTGCATATCTCTCCGAATGATAGGCAGAAAGGCAATTATCCAATCATACACGAGCCTGTTGGTGTTCTGGTCACAAAAATCATTTAGTATCCGAGCAGATATAAAGGAATAGATATTCAAAAGCTTAATCAAAAAGAAAAAGAAAGAGGAAACATACAGTAAAAGAAAATTGCCTCAAAATAGTCTATCGAATAATAATATATCATGACTTAAGGGGCACTAAGGGACTACTACAGGGGTGGGGCATCCAAATAAGTCCTAAACACCCTGAATGTAAGGCTTGTAAGTCCGGATGGCATGTAAGTCCAACGTTCAACCTTATAGTCTGATATCTATATATAAGTTTCTAAATAATCTGCTCATGAAAAACAAATTTTGACCAAGGCATCAGGGGGTTGAAGTCAAATTGGATTGGAGAAAGCTAAATAAGCTTTGAAAAGAGATAAGGAACAACCTGAAATCCAAAATGTAACCATTTTTCACTTAAGCTTTAATTGAACTTTAATGTGACAACCGGTAATTTTCCCAAACCCATAAGCTAAGTAATCAACCTAATAATTAGGTGATTGTAAATATTAAGCGCGTGCATATGTTATGTGCGCCCTGCGCGAGCGCACCATGTTAAGAACCAGCGTGAGCATATGTTATATGCGCCATGCGTGAATGATTTGGCTTTATGTTTTCATGTAACTTAAACATTATGTTGTCTATGGGTTGACCATCCCGCATGATGCTAAGGCGGGTGCATCCTACATCGTTTATGCGCGTGCGGAAGGGAACTAACCTACCCGCATGGCGGGAACGTTGAGAGCTAGTTTGTCTGAAGCTCCAAGATGGAATTGACTTCAACATGACTGATCACTATGTTGAAATACCAAGACCACCTGGAGAATCTACAAATGAAACTCAAATGTCCCTAACTGCGAGAAGGTTACGCACCTACCCGCAGCAAAGACATGTCCTATACGCAGAAAGCTATGCGCACCAAGTTATACGCGCAGAACACTTGGTCTATTCTCCAGTTAAGGAGATTACTCCCGCCCGAAAGGAAACAGTAGCGTGTTTCAGAGATTTTCCACTTTTTATTGTACACTGACAAAAGTACCTGAAAAAGCACACTGTAACATGAAAAGTCAACTGTCAGCCACCCTATTCTCACCAACCCCAGATCTGCATGTTCTGTCCAAATCAAATCAAAATCTTTTATCCACCACTCCACTCTTAAGTAAATAATAATAACTTCCATACTTTATCATCATTACATTTAGATATGAAAAGATTTTAATCCCCTAAAGCAAGGGATTGTGTTCCCTTGAGTTTGCCTATAAATTTGTAGCCTAAATTATCACCCAAAACACACTTCAAAGAACTACAAACTTGCACTAATCCTTTCCCAAGCATCCGTTGTTTCCAGCTCCGATCCTGTTACTAGGTAAGCCGAAGATATAACCTTGAGACCTACTATCCAACCCTTATATTCTCCTATTTCTTGATCTTAATATATATACTTGTTATTTAATCGTATTCTAGACCTTCGATTCCGAGGCCAACACCAAGAAAACCCGAATCTCGATTAATCCCTTAACAAGAACCTCAGGTGAGTCTCACAGCCCCTATTTTCACTGTTTTCAACTGTTTGTTTTAAATTGCTTTCGGGGCGAGGGACACGTACTTAAATGATGTTTTATCATGGTATACTTACAAGCTATGCAAGCGATTATGTGTTTTAAGTTATGTTGCATGATGAGCAATGCAAACGGTTATCTAAGGTTTTCAATGTATGTGCGCTAGAACTCGAGTAAGTGATCACTTTACCATTGGAACTCTAAGGGTAGGGACTGCTGGTTTGATCCGCCCACTCGTAGGGGTCGCACCTCTTTGCATGGACGAGTGCCTGGCATGGGGCAGTACTATGGGGTTGAGCCCGCTCGTAGGGGTCGCGCCTCTTTGCATGGACGAGCGCCTTGTTTTCCGGCACAACGTCTGCGCGTAACCCGCGGGACGGTATCCTTAGCTCGTAGGGGCAATGCCTCTTTGCATGGACGAGCACAGTTTCTCAGAATTGTTCGCCGCGTAACCCGCGGGACAGTATCCTTAGCTCGTAGGGGCAATGCCTCTTTGCATAGACGAGCATAGTTTCAGAAACGTCTGCGCGTAACTCGCGGGACGGTTTTACGTTATTTTAGCTCGTAGTGGCTGCGCCACTTACATAGACGAGCACCGTATCCAGAATTTGTTCACAGCGTAACCCGCGGAACGATTTTTTTATCAGAATAGTCAGAATTGTGTTAATACGATTTTACCAAGCAGATGTTAATGATGTTGCCAGAAATGTTTCAGAATGATTTTATCAAGTTACTAAAACTTGTGAACTCACTCAGTTTATACTGATTCAAATGTTTTTACGTGTCTTTCAGGAGATAACTAGGTAGCGCATGGAGTCACACTTAGAGCACCACACGCTGAACATCTAAAACAAGCTTTTTGGAAGATTTTGGTTTTATCCCCTCAATGCGCACGGTTACCCGCCGCGTAAGGGGATATGGCGAGGAAATCTTCAGTTTTATACTTGGATGTTTCTTTTTGTAATCTTTGAACAATGTAATGTGTTTGTAATAAACTTCTCATGCGCAATAAAAATCTTTGAATGTTTTGCAATGGCCCGTGCTTAATTATCAATCCCCACTCGTGCGCGCCCGGCTGTTTCCGCCGCTCAGGGCCGGGTGTGACAGATTGGTATCAGAGCACTGGTTATAGCGAACTAGGAAAAGAAGTTTTTAACCTAGACTATAACCTTTGGGGAATCGCATGAAATATTTTTCAAAGAATATTTTCAAAAGAATATTTTCAAAAGAAAAATCACACACGCACTTAGGAACACGGGTCACTGTCTAGAGATAAGAACATTATGTGCTCTGAGTACATGCGCTAAGTTTGTTATATTTTCTTTTTATGAAAAGAATGCCTCCAACCAGAGCCAAGGGAATTACCATGACACCCGAGGAGCTCGCAGAAATAATCGCGCAGGCGATTGCAACGCATGAGGCCAGCAAGGCCGAATCTAGTCAGGGTCGCCAAGAGAACGAGACCCCAGAACCCGAATCCGGAGCCTTGAACAAAGGATGCTCCTATAAAACATTCATGGCCTGTAGGCCTTGGCCGTTCAAAGGCACCGAAGGAGCCATTGGGCTCTACAATTGGATTGACAAGATGGAGACCGTTCTCTCCATCAGCGGATGTAGTGAAAACCAGAAGGTCCTTTACGCGACCTGCATGTTCCAAGAAGCAGCTTCGTCTTGGTGGAAGCTCCAAGTAAAGACTTTGGGGCGAGAAGTTGCTCTTCACAAGACCTGGGAAGAATTGAAAGAAATGATGATGAGAAAGTTCTGCTCTCGCGCAGAAATTCAGAGCTTGCAACAAGAATTCTGGAACCACACCATGGTAGGAACGGATATCGATGCCTACACCAATCGTTTCAACGAGCTTTGCCAGCTGGTGCCAGACATGGCAAACACAGAAGAAAAGAAAATCGAGAGGTACATCTTTGGGTTACCTCCTGTCGTTAGAGTCCCGCTCAACGCCGCCGCACCTCCGACCTTTGACGAGGCGGTTGCGCGAGCCATCACCCTTACAAGGGATACGGTTCGTGCGGGTATGTTGACCACCCGCTTGAACGAGCAGCGAACCTCCGACTCCAAGAGGAAATGGAACTCCCACCGAGGGTCAGACTTCAAGCAGCCACCGCCCAAGAAGCAGGAAAGCACAAGGGTTTACGCGATTCAAGCCGCGGAACCATCAAGAAAAGGATACAGCGGGCCTCGCCCATGGTGCAGCAAATGCAAGTATCACCACGAGGGTGAATGCGCAAAAATCGAATGCGCCAAATGTGGCAGACCAGGACACAAGGCGATGAATTGTCGCATCAGAGAAGCTGGATCGAGCGACAGCTGCTACGCATGCGGGAAGCCTGGACACTTCAGTCGGGATTGCCCACAGAAAGGAAACCAAGCTCGCGGGAGAGCTTTTGTGATCGGCGCGGGTGAAGCAAAGGAAGAGCCGAATGTGGTAACCGGTACGTTTTTGCTTAACGGTCATTATGCATCTGTCTTATTTGATACTGGCGCTGACCTAAGTTTTATATCCCATGAGTTTGAAAACTCCCTGGGCTTAGCGACCAGTAGGCTAGACAAACCTTATACTATAGAACTAGCCAATGGTAGGCAGTTATGCGCGAATGAAAGGACTGAGCAATGTGTATTAGTCATGGGAGGTCATGAGTTCAATATAAACTTGTTGCCAATAGATTTGGGAAGTTTCGATATTGTGGTAGGTATGGATTGGTTGGTCGAGAATCTCGCGGAGATTGTTTGTCATGAGAAGCAGGTTCGGATTCCACTGTTGAACGGAGAAACTTTGATGATCCAAGGGGAAAGAAAGGGAGTTGCGACGAAACTGATTTCGTGCCTAAAGGCGCGTAAGTGCCTAAGGAAAGGGTGCTACGCCTTCCTGGCGCATGTAGTAGAGAAGAAAGATGAGCGAAGAATTGAAGACTTACCGGTAGTGCGCGAATTTCCAGAAGTTTTTCCTGAAGATCTGCCCGGATTACCGCCGCCCGCGACAAGTCGAATTTCGCATCGATTTGGTCCCAGGAGCTGCGCCAGTAGCACGAGCGCCTTATCGATTAGCTCCATCTGAGATGCAAGAACTATCCAATCAGTTACAGGAACTATTGGATAAGGGTTTCATTCGCCCAAGTTTCTCACCTTGGGGAGCTCTAGTACTGTTTGTAAAGAAGAAGGATGGTTCGTTCAGAATGTGTATTGACTACAGGGAGCTGAACAAGCTGACAGTCAAGAATCGGTACCCTCTACCGAGGATTGACGACTTATTTGACCAGTTACAGGGATCCAGTTATTATTCGAAGATAGATCTACGGTCAGGATACCACCAACTTAGGGTCCATGAGGAAGATGCGCCAAAGACAGCCTTCCGAACTCGATATGGCCATTATGAGTTCTTAGTGATGCCTTTCGGGCTAACTAATGCGCCGGCTATATTCATGGATCTGATGAACCGTGTGTGCAAACCATACTTGGACAAGTTTGTGATTGTGTTTATAGATGATATTCTGATTTACTCTCGGACCAAGGCCGAGCATGAGCAACACCTGAGATTGATTTTGGAATTGTTAAGGAAAGAAAAGTTGTATGCAAAGTTTTCCAAGTGCGAATTTTGGCTTAGAGAAGTTCACTTCCTCGGTCACGTTGTAAACGAGAAAGGAATTCACATTGATCCTTCCAAAGTCAAGGCCATCGAAAACTGGGAAGCGCCAAAAACCCCAACTGAGGTGAGGCAATTCCTAGGACTAGCTGGCTACTATCGACGCTTCATTGAGAACTTCTCCAAGATAGCTCTACCTCTGACCGCGCTAACTCAGAAAGACAGGATGTTTGTTTGGGGCGAAAACCAGGAAGCAGCGTTTCAAATGTTGAAGCAGAAGTTATGTAGTGCGCCAATTCTATCTCTGCCCGAGGGGACAGATGACATCGTCGTTTACTGTGACGCTTCACATCAAGGACTCGGATGTGTCCTTATGCAGCGAGACAAAGTCATAGCGTATGCCTCGCGCCAACTTAAGACCAATGAAAAGAACTACACAACGCATGATCTGGAACTTGGAGCGGTTGTCTTCGCGCTAAAAATTTGGCGCCATTACCTCTATGGTACAAAGTGTATAATCTTTACGGATCACAAGAGCCTTCAACATATATTTGATCAAAAGGATTTAAACATGAGGCAACGTAGATGGGTTGAATTGTTGAACGATTATGATTGTGAAATAAAATACCACCCTGGAAAGGCGAATGTGGTGGCAGACGCGCTAAGTAGGAAGGAGCGAATAAAAACGCTACGAGTCAAGGCTCTAAGGTTGACCATTCACGCAGATCTCTCTACCCGCATCCGAGACGCTCAGCAAGAAGCCTTGAAACCAGAGTTTGTTAAAAACGAAGCCCTTGGGGGAATGATTAAGAGTTTGGAACTGAAAGAGAACGGCAATCTATATTTCGCTAACCGCATATGGGTCCCTCTCAAGGGAGGATTGCGCGAGCAAGTATTGAACGAAGCTCACAAGACGCGGTATTCCGTACATCCTGGCGCAGACAAGATGTACCAAGATGTTAAAACACTGTATTGGTGGCCCAATCTTAAAGGCGCCATCGCGACGTATGTCAGTAAGTGCCTAACGTGTTCGAAGGTAAAGGCTGAATATCAGAAACCATCAGGGTTGCTTCAACAGCCAGAAATTCCCATGTGGAAGTGGGAACAAATCTCTATGGACTTCATCACCAAACTGCCAAGGACACCTGGGGGTTATGACACAATATGGGTTATTGTGGATCGGCTAACTAAGTCAGCGCACTTCCTGCCGATCAAGGAAACCGATAAGATGGAAAAGTTAGCCCGATTGTATATTCGAGAAGTAGTTTCAAAACATGGAGTCCCAGTGTCCATCATTTCTGATCGAGATAGTCGGTTTACATCAAGGTTTTGGAGATCGTTACAAGGAGCTCTAGGTACTCGCCTTGATATGAGTACAGCTTATCATCCTCAAACGGATGGGCAAAGCGAGCGAACAATCCAGACATTGGAAGATATGCTGCGCGCGTGCGCAATCGATTTCGAAGGTAGCTGGGATACTCATCTCCCATTGGTTGAATTTTCTTACAACAATAGCTATCACACAAGTATCAAGGCTGCGCCGTTCGAAGCTTTGTATGGGCGCAAGTGTAGATCCCCACTGTGCTGGGCTGAAGTGGGTGACAAGCAAATGACTGGTCCTGAATTGATCCAAGAAACAACAGACAAGATTTTTCAGATAAGGGATCGCCTTAAGACAGCGCGCGACAGACAGAAGAGTTACGCAGATGTGCGAAGGAAACCATTGGAGTTTCAAGTAGGGGATAAAGTACTATTGAAAGTCTCTCCATGGAAAGGAGTCCCCCGTTTCGGCAAGCGAGGAAAGTTGAATCCGCGCTACATTGGACCATTTGAGATCCTGGAAAGGATCGGTCCGGTTGCTTATAAACTTCGTTTATCCGCCGAACTCAGTGGAGTTCATGATACGTTTCATGTGTCCAACCTCAAAAAGTGCTTATCTGACGAAACGTTAATTTTGCCGATGGAAGAGATTCACATCGACAAACAGCTGCACTTCGTAGAAGAACCTATAGCAGTAACCGATTGGAAAGAACAAAAGTTACGCAGGAGCAAAATCAAGTTAGTAAAGGTTCAATGGAACTCGAGGCGTGGGCCTGAATTCACTTGGGAAAGAGAAGATCAGATGCGCATGAAATACCCACACCTCTTTCAGAACATGGCTTCTGCCAGCAACGTCTCCTAAATTTCGGGACGAAATTCGTTTAACGAGGGGAGAATGTGACAACCGGTAATTTCCCAAACCCATAAGCTAAGTAATCAACCTAATAATTAGGTGATTGTAAATATTAAGCGCGTGCATATGTTATGTGCGCCCTGCGCGAGCGCGCCATGTTAGTCAGCGCGTGCAGTTGTTATGTGCAACCTGCGCGAGCGCACCATGTTAAGAACCAGCGTGAGCATATGTTATATGCGCCATGCGTGAATGATTTGGCTTTATGTTTTCATGTAACTTAAACATTATGTTGTCTATGGGTTGACCATCCCGCATGATGCTAAGGCGGGTGCATCCTACATCGTTTATGCGCGTGCGGAAGGGAACTAACCTACCCGCATGGCGGGAACGTTGAGAGCTAGTTTGTCTGAAGCTCCAAGATGGAATTGACTTCAACATGACTGATCACTATGTTGAAATACCAAGACCACCTGGAGAATCTACAAATGAAACTCAAATGTCCCTAACTGCGAGAAGGTTACGCACCTACCCGCAGCAAAGACATGTCCTATACGCAGAAAGCTATGCGCACCAAGTTATACGCGCAGAACACTTGGTCTATTCTCCAGTTAAGGAGATTACTCCCGCCCGAAAGGAAACAGTAGCGTGTTTCAGAGATTTTCCACTTTTTACTGTACACTGACAAAAGTACCTGAAAAAGCACACTGTAACATGAAAAGTCAACTGTCAGCCACCCTATTCTCACCAACCCCAGATCTGCATGTTCTGTCCAAATCAAATCAAAATCTTTTATCCACCACTCCACTCTTAAGTAAATAATAATAACTTCCATACTTTATCATCATTACATTTAGATATGAAAAGATTTTAATCCCCTAAAGCAAGGGATTGTGTTCCCTTGAGTTTGCCTATAAATTTGTAGCCTAAATTATCACCCAAAACACACTTCAAAGAACTACAAACTTGCACTAATCCTTTCCCAAGCATCCGTTGTTTCCAGCTCCGATCCTGTTACTAGTTAAGCCGAGAATATAACCTTGAGACCTACTATCCAACCCTTATATTCTCCTATTTCTTGATCTTAATATATATACTTGTTATTTAATCGTATTCTAGACCTTCGATTCCGAGGCCAACACCAAGAAAACCCGAATCTCGATTAATCCCTTAACAAGAACCTCAGGTGAGTCTCACAGCCCCTATTTTCACTGTTTTCACTGTTTTTAAATTGCTTTCGGGGCGAGGGACACGTACTTAAATAATGTTTTATCATGGTATACTTACAAGCTATGCAAGCGATTATGTGTTTTAAGTTATGTTGCATGATGAGCAATGCAAACGGTTATCTAAGGTTTTCAATGTATGTGCGCTAGAACTCGAGTAAGTGATCACTTTACCATTGGAACTCTAAGGGTAGGGACTGCTGGTTTGATCCGCCCACTCGTAGGGGTCGCACCTCTTTGCATGGACGAGTGCCTGGCATGGGGCAGTACTATGGGGTTGAGCCCGCTCGTAGGGGTCGCGCCTCTTTGCATGGACGAGCGCCTTGTTTTCCGGCACAACGTCTGCGCGTAACCCGCGGGACGGTATCCTTAGCTCGTAGGGGCAATGCCTCTTTGCATGGACGAGCACAGTTTCTCAGAATTGTTCGCAGCGTAACCCGCGGGACAGTATCCTTAGCTCGTAGGGGCAATGCCTCTTTGCATAGACGAGCATAGTTTTCCAGAAACGTCTGCGCGTAACTCGCGGGACGGTTTTACGTTATTTTAGCTCGTAGTGGCTGCGCCACTTACATAGACGAGCACCGTATCCAGAATTTATTCACGCGTAACCCGCGGAACGATTTTTATCAGAATATTGTCAGAATTGTGTTAATACGATTTTACCAAGCAGATGTTAATGATGTTGCCAGAAATGTTTCAGAATGATTTTATCAAGTTACTAAAACTTGTGAACTCACTCAGTTTATACTGATTCAAATGTTTTTACGTGTCTTTCAGGAGATAACTAGGTAGCGCATGGAGTCACACTTAGAGCACCACACGCTGAACATCTAAAACAAGCTTTTTGGAAGATTTTGGTTTTATCCCCTCGATGCGCACGGTTACCCGCCGCGTAAGGGGATATGGCGAGGAAATCTTCAGTTTTATACTTGGATGTTTCTTTTTGTAATCTTTGAACAATGTAATGTGTTGTAATAAACTTCTCATGCGCAATAAAAATCTTTGAATGTTTTGCAATGGCCGTGCTTAATTATCAATCCCCACTCGTGCGCGCCCGGCTGTTTCCGCCGCTCAGGGCCGGGTGTGACATCTACACAATTTAGCTTTTCATTTACCTGAACATCTTCCATTGGTAATATTGCCGTCTCGTCAGACAGACACTTTTTCATCTTTGAAACATGAACATCTTCCACTGGTACTATTGCCGTCTCATCAGTCAGACGTTTTTCATCTTCGAAACATGAAACACGTCGTGAATAGTGCTCAGTTCTAAGGGTAGTCTTAGTCGTAAGCTACGGGACCAAATTTTACAACAATTTCAAAAGGTCCAATGTGTCTCCAGGCTAATTTACCAGTCTTTCCAAACCATATAGCACCTTTCCAAGGGGACACATTAAGAAACATCTTGTCACCAATTTCAAAAGATAACGGTTTTCTACGAACATTGGCATAGCTCTTTTGTCAGTCACGGGAGGCATTCAGGTTTCATTTAATCCTTGAATTTTATCATTTGTTTCTTGAATTAAATCGGATCTTGAAATTTGATTATCACCCACTTTTGTCCAACAAAGTGCCGATCTACATTTTCTTTCGTATAATGCTTCATAAGGAGCTGCTGGTATACTACTTTGGTAACTGTTATTGTAAGAGAACTCAATGAGAGGGAGGTGGTGATCCCAGTTTCCTTTGAAATCCAGTACACAATCACAAAGTAGATAATGTAAGGGTTGTATTATTCGTTCGGATATACCATCTGTTTAGGGGTGGTAAGCGGTACTCAGGTCTATTCGAGTTCCCAGAGCTTCTTGAAGTGCTTTACAAAAATGTGAAGTAAAGTGACTGTCTCGGTCTGAGATAATCGAAAGTGGTAATCCGTGTCGGGATACAATTTCTTCAATGTAAATTTGGACGAGTTTTTCGGTATTGTAGTTGTTACGGATCGGAATGAAGTGTGCGGATTTTGTTAATCGGTCTAAAATAACCCAAATTGCATTATGTCCTCGGGAGGTTTTGGGAAGGTGTGTTACGAAGTCCATGGTAATTTATACCCATTTTCATTGTGGGATTTCGGGTTGTTGTAACATTCCCGAAGGCTTTTGGTACCAGGCCACAAGTAAAATTCTTTAACGTCTTTATGGACTTTATCGGTACCTAGATGAATAGAATATTTGGACTTGTGCGCTTCATCAAGAATCAATTCTCGAAGATCATGAATAGTCGGAATCTATCCTCTGTTTTGAAGTAATATATCTCATCAATTTTCTTTTCAAAGTTCTTTTCGTTCCCGTGCAATTCTTCCTTTTCTAAGTGATCTTCTTTTAAGGCTTCGTCTTGAGCAACGCGAATTTGTTTGATAAGGTTCTTCTGAGCAATCATTCCAAGTGCCCGAACTCTAAGAGGTTTAATTCGTTCCTTCCAACTTAATGCATCAACTACTATATTGGCCTTACCTGAATGGTATTTAATTCACAATCATAGTCTTTTAACTATTCTACCCGTCTTCTTTGCCTAATGTTCAGCTCTTTCTGATCAAATACGTGTTGTAGGCTTTTGTCGTCCGTATAAATGTTACATTTGGTTCCCATATTTTTAATGCAAAAATAATTGCTTCCCATTCTAGATCATGAGTTGTATAGTTCTTCTCACGTACTTTTAATTGTCGGGAAGCATATGCTGTTATTTTCTTCCGTTTCATCAGTACGCATCCTAAACCTTTACGAGATGCGTCACAATAGACTACCAAGTCATTAGTTAGGAGGGTTATGGTTGGGCAATGCTTGAAAAGTTTCATTAAATCGTCGGTAATACCCGGTTACTCCCAAAAATTGGCGAATTTTTTTGGTGATTTAGGTATTTTCCTATTTTTAATAGCCTTAATTTTACTAGGGTCTACTTGGATTCCTTGTTGATTCACATTGTGTCCTAAAAATAGTACTTCTTGTAACCAGAATTCACATTCGGACAATTTGGCGTATAAGTTTTCTTGCCTCAATAATTCCAAGATTACCCGCAGATGTTGTTCGTGTGCCTTCTTACTTTTCGAATATATCAAAATGTCATCGATAAACACTATACGAATTTTTCATGGTAGGATTTGCAAACTCGGTTCATGATATCCATAAATACTGAAGATGAATTGGTCAATCCAAACGGTATAACCGAAAATTTATAGTGACCGTACCGAGTTCGGAAGACTGTTTTGGGATATCTTCCTCCTGAATTATTTCTTAGTTATAACCAGATCTGAGATTGATTTTCGATAAATACTTTGCTCCCTGAAGTTGATCACACAAGTCATCGATTCGAGGTAATGGGTATTTGTTCTTGATAGTTACTTTATTTAACTCCCAGTAATCAATACACATCTGAAAACTTTCGTCTTTCTTTTTCACAAATAACACCGGTGCTCCCCATGGTGAATAACTAGGTCGTATAAAACACCTATCTAGTAACTTTTTCAATTGGTTGGACAGTTCATGCATTTCAGAAGGTGTAAGTCGGTAAGGTGCTTTAGCAATGGGAGCTGCTCCTGGTATTAAGTCAATACGGAATTCGACTAGTCGGGTTGGTGCTAAACCAGGCAATTCATCGGGGTATACATCTGAATATTTGTGTACCACTGGGATGTCTTCTAATTGTTTTTTATCGGGGTCCTTAACTGTTACACTTGCCAAGTATAATGTAAATCCTTGGTGCAAATACTTTAGTGCCTTAAGTTGGGATACGAGAGGTAATATTGTACCGAATTTCTCACCTTGAACGATTATTGCCTCATCATTAATAAGAGGTATCCTAACTGTCATATCTTTACAAATAATTTCAGGTTTATACTTAGATAGTCAATCCATACCGAGTATAACATCGAAACTTCCTAATTCAACTTGTAGTAAATAAATAAGAAACGGGTGGTCATTTAGGATAAGGGAACAGTGTTGGACTATTCGGTTAACAAGTATAGACTTACCGTTAGCGAGTTCTATAGTGTATGGTTTTGTTATCTCACTAACTGGCATATTTAGTAAGGTTAAAAAGTTAACAGACACGAAACTTCTATGGGATCCTGTATCAAACCAAACTGAATAATACTGACTGGAACCTAAGAATGTACATGTTACCATGTTCAGTTCATGACAGGCTTAACACGATCCTATTATAAAATCATGTCCCCTAGCTGCGTTGGAAGTTGATGCTTGTGCTTGGTTCTGTCTTCTTACTACAACCTGATTCAGCTTGGAGCAGTATCTCTGATAGATTTCCGTATTACCACATTCTGAGCAGGTACGGAGGTTCATGGTAGGTGGGGTTTGTTAATTGAGTTATGGTCGGGTTGGCTGAGGTCGAGGTGGTTGGGTTGTTTGTTGTGGTTGGTTTACATTATTAGTGGTGGTTCTAAAGTTAGTAGCGTAATGTCCTGTTCTTCCACACTTGTGATATATCACCGGTTTGCAGTTACCCGGATGATGAAGATTACATTTCCTACACTTCGGTAACATCCCTTTATATGTTTCTTGTTTTACATTCGAATTGGTCATTGCATAGTTTCGGGTAATCGGTCGGGCTCATTTATTTTGAGGGTTCCCTTGCGTCCTAGTCCCATAATCAGGTTGTTTTAAGCTTGATGTTTCTCCTGGCATCCTTATCACTCCACTCCTCATAAGGTTAAAAGTAACTACACCAGCCTGAGATACATCACTTTCCAATGTTGGGGTGAGCTACTGAGTTAACTATACTCCTTAAAGCAGGGTTAATCCCCAAATATAGCATTAGGTACGTTTAGCTTCCTAAGTAAATAACCACGGTACTAAGCAACAAAGTTCGTTAAAACGGTTAGTATATCACCCGTGATACGCAACCTTCATTTCCAAGTTCCACAACTCATGTTTTAACCTTTGAATTTCACTTTTTGGGCAAAAAATGTTCTAGTAAGAGAGTTTTGAGTTCGGCTCATGACATACGGTTTATAGCATCTTGTCCTCTTATTTGAACCACTGTGTTCCATCACATCAAAGCATGATCCAGAAACATACTGGTAACAAATTTGACTTTACGGTTTGATGGACATTCACTAATGTTAATTAAGACCTTGGTCTTTTCAATCCATTTCACTAATCCATTAGGTCCTTCAATACCTTTGAATTCAGTCGGGTTACACGATTGAATTTTGTAAACGAATATTCTTGATGTGGGGATTCTTGGTTATTATGATTGTTACTGGTATTTGGTTGAGCATTAACATTTGTAGTTGTGTTGGTAGTTGGGATAGGGGTTGAATTCGTGACATTACTGGTGTTCAAAACGGATTCAGGGTTCCAAACAACATTAACAGTCGGGCAAGTATTATAATTGTTTGTAATATTTTCAGTAGTCAGCGGGGTAGTAACGCCCGGGGCTACATTAGTATCCGACGGAGGTATATTAGCAGTGGCCGTAGTGGTGCTCGAGGTTCATTAACAGTAATGTTGGCACGTATGCCTAAAGTGACTTGTATTACAATTGTTGGTATCACTGCTTGTAGTTTGCGACCAATCATTGCGGCCACTTCCGCCTCATAGAAAGAGTTAGCTTTTTTCGGGGCCATTCTATAACAATAACAAAATATATAATAGTCAATATCGTTTCCCTAATAAAAAGCACGTTATCACGGTATTACAAATCACAAACATACAACTATGCCAACAAACACGTTTTTATTACCCTTAATCATTACTATACATATGCATCTCAAAATTTAGCGCATAGGCTTAACCTAGTGTAGGCCAGCGCTTGTATATGCGTATCAAAATTTGTCACTAAGGGACATATAAACTTAACCCGATAAGGGGCAGTGCTTGTAACAGTACTAAACTATAAATAGTTCCTGATGTGTGTCTAAAGGGCGTTTCTTTCTACCGAACTCAAAAACTAAGCTTTAAATTTATAAAACGGATTTTCCTAAATAAACTATACACAAACGGCAAGTGTACCTATCGTAAGTACTATAGAACTAAGGAAGTCCGAGTATCGAAAATGAGGACACGTGAAAAAGTCTATGATCACTAACCCTAGAAAAGACCTTGCTAAGAATAACATATTTTATATTGATTTTTAATTATTAAACTACTTGACCTAACTGACTTTAACTAAATTAAAAGACTTAACTTAACAAGACTTAACGAAACTTTAAGAATGAGACTTAACAATGGAGAAAACGTCTACCTAGGTAAGAATCCTATTAAAGGTCTAACAAGCTAATGGATTGAATAATCTCACGACACCGGTATCTAAGGATGACACAACTAAGGTTCACTCAAGAAATCTAGATCACCTCTCGGTCTCACTAACAAACCCTAACTTACACTTAGTTGATTTTAAGAACAAATCGGGAAACGAATTGCTAAAGTGTTCCAATGTCGACTCTCCTCTCGGTCTCACTGACACACGATCCTAATGGAAACGAATACTAAGCAACCAAGGATAGAGCAACAATTTGGTTTACCTTAAACTAGATCAACTAATCGCTCACAAACCCAAACCCGACAAGAACCAAGCCCGTTCTCGCGCAATCCTAATCCTAACAAGTAAAAGCTATGAGACGACCTTACTTCCTATTACCTCTAGGTCTCTAATAAGGTGCCTACCCGCTGAATTTAACTAATTAACATACCCAACTAAACCCTACAGCTGATCATACCGCAAACAATCTCTAGACACAAAGTAAAGAGTCAAACAATCAACAATCAATCAAAACAAGGGGTTTAGGAGTATAATTTAATAAATCTCAGCCACTAAACACAACCTAACTCAATATTAAACCAAACTTTTATTAAAAAATCAAGTCATGTTGATCAAACAATCCATATTACTTACTAAAACCTAACAATATTCATCAAACCTAGGTCGAACTAATGAGTTTAGCCTAACACAACTTTTGGACGGCAGCTATAACTCTTAATAAATACCATAAAACTCAACTAAAACATAATATACTCATTCAATAATCAGAATCAATCAACAACAACTCAATCTTCAATTCAATTGCAACACAATTCAAGTTAAAGATCAAAATCAACAGTTATGAACCTTAAACAAGAACACAAAGTTTATGGAATGTTTACTACCAATTATGGCTGAAATAAACAATAAGGAATGATGCTAGCTGCTGTCCCAAGTCTCCCTTGGCTGCCTTCTTCTTCCTTTGATCTCCCAAAATTTGAAAAATAATTTTCTCTTATTGTATTAGAATTTCCGATCAAACCAAAAGGTTATTTCAATTAACTTGATGTTGATTTAATTATTTTCTTCTTTCTAGTGCTGCCCACGTGAATTGTTACCAGCCCCACAAACCGAATCAAGGTTTGGTCTCCTCAAAAAAACACTAAAAAATGACCAAACAAACAACTAACCAAATTTCTTTCTTTCTTGATTTTTTCGATCGGCAAAATGAGCTAGGTTAGGGTTTGTTTTTCTTGTTAATAATCTTATATAATATCTTGTAAGGATTTGATCTTGTGGGCTTGGGAAGTCAAAAGAATTTATACAACCAACTATACTACCAGTGTTCTACTTATCCATACGTACAAGATAGACCAACCATGCAATAACAGCTATTAAAGCTACAATGATCGTCCTATCAATCCAGAGATGAGATTCCAGCTGATCCAAACGCCACCGGTAACCAGCGTTCGATCTTCTAACATCTCTCAGGTTTTTTTTGGAGGTACCAAACATCTTCTTAGGTTTCTTGTCTGAGTTGAATAAGATCGTTTATTGATGTTATGTGGCCTAATACTTGGACGGTTATCACTCCTAACCAATAGGAGTCAGACATGGGAGGTGATTCCTGGATAGGGATTGGTACACCCCAGGCAGGGACGGGTATCTCGGTGACCTGTACTCGTGAAGTCTCTCACCTATGATAAGTCGAACGCGGTGGGGATAGGGTGCACTCAGGTGGGTGTATAGAAATTAGAGCGGTCTGGTGGGTCTTGTGTGTAAGAGTGGGTGCTGAAACATGGTGTACAGGGGTTGTAGGTTATCTTACTTGGGTCTGGTAGGCACTAGTGGCTCCATCTACTACATCATTCCTAGGGGATTCCCTAGGGAGATAGGTGTCACAACGATAGCCCGATAGGTAGGGTTGATCTGAAGGTACTTTATGCGGGACCACAACATTCCATAAGATCTCATTCGCCTCATCCTCTTGCGGATCCTCCTTAGTTTCCTCTTCTGGGTCTTCGTCTTCCTCATGTAGCACCGGTGCTTCTAGATATAGGCGATCAGTAGTTCTCGACATGTTTCTGCACAATGGTTAGTAATAAGAATAATATTTTTCAATAATATTAACCATAATAAAATATATATAGATATTCATACACATTAGCACGGATAATTGTTTATATACATATATATTTATTTAATATTATATTTTATACACATATGTTGCTGACTTTACCTGATAGATTGTTCAACGACTTCTTCTCAATTTCCTTACTACGTTCCGGACCATAATAACACACTATCCCATTCGAGTTCATCCCAAGATTCATCGGTTTATATTTTTTAATATTATTTTATTCCCAGAACTAATCGAGCCTACGGTTATATTAGGGAATCCTAAGGGTCATCCTAATTATTTATAACCAATTTCTCTGATACCAAATTCTGTCACACCCCGACTAGGTCAATGCGGATGCGTAATACGGGAATGTAACAGATAACTCTGGTATCAACCACATTGTTTATAAAGAAATCCAACAAACTAATTTACATCATATTATATTGGTTGGTACTAAGTTTCCAAACTAGGTGAAAACACATAACCAGTATTTGAGGCAAGCGACACGGTATTTGAAGTGTATCGTGTTGAAGAAAGCGACACGGTATTTGAGCGCATTGATGG
>NW_027501677.1:0-70364 GCF_021521415.1 Bidens hawaiensis
ACCATCCGACGATAAAGGTAATTATGGGTCAACACGTAATTATCCAAGTCCTCACATGGAAGACATAATACGTACATTGTGTCAATAACTCGAAACCTGGAATGATTTTGAAAGACGGGAAAAATGCAGTATGATAAGGGCATGGTGGATACGCAGCTGGTACATCCTATATATAAGTGTCCTTGCCATTTTCCATTTGTGGCATCTTTCGGGCAATTCAAAGATCGACGTTATTGTTTTTATTTAATTATGTTAAAACTTTTAACAACACCTTGTATTAGTTGTTTTCTTTTAAAATTTTGTTTTTATTTTAATTTCGGGACGAAATTTTTTAAAGTTGTGAATCCTGTAACATTCGTTACTATTCAAACCCGAAAACCCGACCCATTTCGAATTTTCAGTTTTTGTTTATAAATATATACATACATACATACATATATATATATATATATATATATATATTATTTTATATCTCAAGTTCGTTTCATAAATTTTACGTGTCATTCACTAATATAATATACAAATAGATTTACGTTTAACGTTCGTTCGCTTCTTGTTAATTTTGTTCAAATAACGAAACTACGGGATTTAAAGTTTTGTTTAAACGACTTCCGAACTATACGGGTTTACTTCAAAAAATATATATATATATTAAATTTCTATTTCCAATTCAAAGTTATTGGTGTAATTTGTAATGTTAATTAATTTTAGTTTTAATATAATTCTAAAGTTCAAGGTGTCACACCCCGACTAGCACAATGCGGAAGCGTAAAACGGGAATGTAACAGACACCTCTGGTATCAACACATTGTTTATAAAGAATATTACACACTAATTTACAATATATTACATTTCTTTGTTCTATCATTGTTTTACAGTCTAGGTGATACAAACAAAACTAGTTCGTTAACTATACATTCTTACTACTAACGCCCTTGCTTCTATTCACATAGCATCAACCACACACCTCAGGCAAGTAACAGATCACGAAATCCTTCCAATTTAGGTACACCTGAAAAACAGTTTAAAACGGGTCAACTACTAGAGTTTGTGAGTTTCACGAGTTTCAAGAAAACAGTAATGAGTATTCACAAGTCAACACTTGTAATCATGAAATAAGTATGTATGTATGTAAATGATGTAATTATGCTAAGCTACAGTGAAGCCTTGACTGCATGTGCTGCGTGCAGTCATTTCCCACGCTCAATCAACCACTGTGGCCTCTTTCCGCCCACAACATGCCCCGGTAGCTATGTCTAACACTACATAGCCTGTTTGTATAAATATGATCATGTGCAAACGGCGCTATGTGACACGGCAACCAGGCCGATTCCGTTTGGGTTTGTCAAACCAATAGTACTATTCACAAGTCACCGGCTCGAAGTTAATCACTGTGATCGTGGGGACTTTCGTGTGTTAGCACTTAGAAAATTCACATCAATACATGTTTCAGGTATGTATATGTAATCAAACATGCTTTTCACCCCAAAAGTTCGTAAAATTGTTCAAAGAGTGGGGTCATGAAACTCACGATTTAGTAGATAATCAGTACTGTATCAGCTCGTGGTTTGTTCGGTCCGCTATCAGTAGTTCCTATAATCAATATTATAATAATATTAATATTTTAATATTATTATAATCTCAATACTAAATTGGGCTGTATAACTAATCTGAGTGTAGCTGGAATGCCCAGAAAATGGCAATAGGCTTAGGTTGTGATGTTGTTCAATGTCTAATACTTAAAACTGAACTTGGCTCAGATTCCCGTTTTCCCAGCTGGGCCATGTTGTTCGTTTACGTGTTCAGAAAACAGTTATGGGAAAATAAGATTGGGTAAATGTATTGGTTAATAACATGATTAAGTTATGAAGAAGGATCACATACTAGGGTCCCGAATTAGCCAAAAATATGATTTTTAATCATTCTAGGTGTCTTAACATTCCCGCAGATTCGTTAATCGCAAACTTGCCGGTTTTTATAGAAACTGACTTTGTTTAATATTCAAATTAGCATAATTAATTAACCATTAATCATTAAATTATCAAAATTTAGCCACTTATCAATTAAAATATGTAGATTTTTATAGAAATATTTATGGAATTATTTACTGATTTATTAATTTATAAAATTCATTTTATCAGCTATATTTCGCCTGAAAATCGTCCGTTTATCCCAAACAATTTCCAAAAATTCCACAAAAATTTCTGAGTACTCAAATTATGTCCCAAAACAACCTGTATCAATTCCAGAATGTAAAAAGCTTGTGCAATATTCTTTTCGGCCCAAATTCTACTATAAAAATTCACATGAACGCATATGCATAAAACACCTTTAGACTTCTCCAAAGAATCCCAAAATTCATATGTGATCAAAATACATTAAATTTGAGTTCCCACAAAAAATTCATAATTTTTGAAGCATTTTAGCTATTTTTCCCCATTCAACATCCCAATTCGGTAATAAATTTTCCAAATATTCTCGGATGGTCAAAAAATTACCAAATTTGAACAGGGACTCAATGACATAGTCCCTGATATCCCTGAAAAATTTCAAGGCCTAATAATATGCACATCACAACCTTAACCTAAACAGCCCGTAAGCGAGTGTTTCGGCATTACCTTAGCGGTTTTGGTTCGTTTCCGCCTTTCTAATCAAGTTTTCAGGTTCTTGTGCTTCTATGCAAGCTAGATACAAGTCCTATATCACAAACCAAGCAGGTTTCATCAACAGAACTGCCCTTTAACTTAGTGTTTCGGCTAGTGCACAAAAACGAACTTTTGAACCGTAAAAACACCGTTTCAACCCTTTAATCCGTGTTTATGGCCAAAAAAAACTATCAAAACAGGTTCCTTACCATGTGTATGATCAAAACATGTTTATGGACTATTTTTGGGATTTTTACATGATTAGGAATGATTTTTAGTAATCAAGACATGTTTTTATGGTATTAAACAAACTTTAATATGTATAAAAATTGATTAAAATGGGCAAATACCTAAATTTCTTGAGATATAACTGAAGAACAGTAGGGGACTCTTTTAGTTTCTAGAAAAATTTAGATCATAAAATATCTAGGGATATTATATACTAAAAGTTTCTTAAAGGGTGGGTAATATATCCTTGCGGACGGAAGACATATGGGCCCATTTTGGGCCCATTTAAAGCCTATTTTCTGGATCAACAAGCCCGAACGCGAAAAACCAAGTCTAAATTTATTTCGGGTTCGGTTTTTGGCATGAAAAACTTATCGGGTGCGTTTAAACAGCGCGAAAACGAGTGTTTTTCGGCTTGTTTTGTGTAAATTCATAAAAACATACTATATGTTGGTAAAAATCAAAAATATTTTCACGGATCGCTTAAAACATTTCCAATAAGTGTTTGGTAAATCTTTTTCGGCTTAACGGATGATACAATGCTTGGTTTGTAACTATCTTTTGCGTTTAAATCTATAGCGGGTAGTTAAACGAGCATATTTTCGTTTAACTTGTTTGCTATCAAACTAAGACCATATTTCTAATATTTTAGCTTGGATCGTATATCACTTATAGATGCCCCCCCCCCCGAGATATCTGGGTCATAACCCGACCCGTTCGGTTAATCATTCGTTTGCTACGCAACATGCGTTTATTTGCTTAATTGGTAAATACGTACTGAGGTGTACCTTGTTTTGGCTCAAATGTCACACAAGGTCTAAAATATAAATATATTATTAATTCTAATTTAAATGAACCATTAAAGTTGAGGGACTAATGTGTAAAATTTATTTTATAACACAATAAATGTGCCATCCAACTTTTGTTAAATAAATAACAGATTGTTTTGTTAATAATGTGTGTCGTTTAAGTAGTCTTGTGTTAAGTGTTTGGGAAGTAGGAATTATGAATTGGTGGTGGGACCCATGAAACCCCCTCTATATATAACCCAACCACTTCTTCCTTTTCTTTTCCTTTCTCATCCAAACACACAAACACACACACACTCAAGAAACACACACATACTTTCTCTCTAGCACTCGGATTTAAAATCCAAGCCAAAGAAAGGGTGGAATCTCATGTTTAACATCGTCAAGCAACAAGAATCACGTCCAGATCTACGTATTGTCCAGATCTGAACTCGAACCCGAAGCAAAAGGTGGGTTTCGGTTTAAATGGTTAAGTTTTATGGTTAGAATCGTCATGCAAACAGATATAATGATAGATCGGGTTGTAAAATGTAAGAAAAATGTAAACTTGGTAAGTTATAACCTCTCGGGTGCACTTTGTGATAAAAATGTGGTGTTTGAACTTTGAGAGATGGGTTCAGGATCAGGTGCATGGGGTCAGAATGTGTCAAAAGTTGGGAAAGAGTAAAAACCAGGTCCTGGGGAAGAGCCACGAAGTAAAATGGCTTAAAAATGGTAAAAGCGAAGAAAGGCAGGCATTTCGCTTCGCTCAGCGATGAGAAGCGAAACAGTTATTTCGCTTCGCTCAGCGATGAGAAGCGAAATAGGCATTTCGCTTCGCTCAGCCGTGAGAAGCGAAACAGGCATTTCGCTTCGCTCAGTCATGCGAAGCGAAACAGTTCCATGTGAAGCGAAATTCCATGCATGCGAAGCGAAATTCTTCTAAGCTCAACCCCAGCCAGGGGCGCCGCCCCTAAACCCCGCTACCAGGGGCGCTGCCTCCGGACCCCCGTTAGTTGAGGGTGTCATTGACTTAGATATAAGAAGTAGTAGTAATGGATATTTGACACTCGTAATGCGTTATACAGTTAGCCGTGCACAGCTAAAGAAGGGCATTACTATTAACGGCGAGAGAAACCGACTTCAGGTGAGTTTCTAGCCCCTTTATCCGTTATGTTTTTAGGGCTGTGTGCATACTCCTTTGTGATCGTTGTTAGTACACTTAACTTAAGTGGTAAGTGTATGATATGTGTATGTTATATGTATGACTAAGTATTGAATATTATTACAGAATGTTTATACGAATGAATATGTACATATACGTATATACATGACCAGAAGATATGTAAAGTATGCACGAATGAAAATGAATGTATGATCGAGTGATGTGACAGGTATGGTTATTGGAGACAAAGGGACCAGACCCTGATAATATCTGAGATAGAGGGGAGCAGACCCTGATAATATCTGAGACAGAAGGGACCAGACCCTAATAATATCTGTGATGGTAGAGATAGAATAGCCTATGGTAAATTACAAGGTCTTATGAAAGAAAGTATGTAAGCGCGTGTGCATGTATATAAATTTTGTATGAAAGAAGTAAGAGTAAATAAGGTATGAATACGTATCTTCGGATGCGTATGAGTAAGGGTATGAATGTATTGTATGTTAAATGATTAACTAGAACTCACTCAGCGTAGCTGACTTTTAGTATGCATGCAGGCAAATAGATTGAGGCAGCTGGCTTGAGGAGGGACACATGGCATGGACTGAAGAGACTGGCATCCATGATGAAGTGTTATGACTGTTTTAAATAATTATATATGAAAAGACAATTTGTATGATAAGACAAGAATGAATGTTTTGTAATGTAATGTTTGAAGTTTTTAATTATTCCACGAAGTTTTCAATTAACTCTAATTTTAGAATTGTGGTTATGAGTAAATCCAACACCAAAGTAGGGTTACCGGGAACGGGGCCTTACATATTATTATAATGTAAAGACCATAAAATGCTAATAAAACACCCTAACATAATGCTTAATTCCTAAAATCAAATTGTTTAACGTTTATAATCCCGTTAGTTAGATTTTCCTTTTGTTTTAATTATAGTTCAAGAAATTCAATCGTTTTGAGTTCTTTAACGCACTTTTGGTTTCTTCGGTTTCGTTATCATGTTTTCGGCTTATATTGCAAGTTTAGCTTCGATTTCAAGGTGAGTTTTCTCACCACCCCTTTTTAAACGTTTTTCATATTTTAGGGTAGCATATGTATCTATTACAAAATTCAAGTATTATGGTTTCGATTACAAACTACAATTCACTATATGGACTTGTGTGTTACTTGATTACTTGCTAGAATTTACTTGCACGTGGTAGCCTCAATAAGTATGATCATAGCCCCCCTTTGCACTCTGGTCCATTTGTATCGAGTGGAAAAGGGCCTCATTATCCGAGTACGTTGGTTGCTACCAGCTGGAAAGGACCTTAGTTGCGCGATTACCCGAGTACGTTGGTTGATACCAACTGGAAAGGACTTTACTTGCTCGTTTATCACTTGTCCATGAATTGTATGATTTTTATGTATGTGTATAAAACTGTGGGAACTCACTAGCTATGTTCATAACTGACTTTATTTTATACATATGTTACAGGTGTAAAGGTACGAGGATGAAGGTTAGAAGACACAAAGCATTCCTATAGGATATTCAAAGAAAAATTTATCATTTATTTATTTATTGTTTCAACTTGTATTATTTGATAAACTTGTGTTACATGATGATTTAAATGAAATAATGTTATTATGGTCACCTAATAGTGTCACGTGTGTTTGAGCAATCTATACGTCACACTCAGGTGTTTCCGCTTTAGCCGGGGTGTTACAAAAGCATTAGATGAGATGGTGGGCGGTTATGAATTCGGTGGTTGGTGCCTGATTATCGGGTCTCTCCACACACAACCCTAGACCTGAAATTGTCTGATTTGGATTTGGTGCAAACTTGAGTTTGGCTGTCTGGTTATGAGATTTTGATTCTCAAACAGAGAAGGGAGAGGGAGTGGTGATGCAATTGGTGGTTGTGATGGTTGTGAAAAATGATGGATGGTCTGCCAATGGTGGTTGTATTCACGTGGTAATGCGAGGGAGAGAGAAGAAAGAGGCTACATTTTGTCCTGACGACAGTGTTGGTGTGCCGGCCGGAAAAGTGAACATTATGGTGGTGATTGGAAACAGGTGGTGATGTAGGGGGAATGTGGAGGGTCTTTATCAAAATGGTTGAAATGGTGGGTCCCACTTACCAAGGTTACATAAATAGTCCTTATAAATGGTTTAATATAATCTGACTCTTAATTTTAATAATGCTATAAAAATAGCCCCTCAAGGGTAAAGGACGAAAATACCCTCAAGTGCCTAGCAAATGAGATGAGTTAACTGAAAAACTTAATAGTCGTTAGTTTAAAGGACTAAAACAGAGGCAAATATGCAAAGAAAGAATAAAGAGTGAAGCTCATTTTCGAAAATGACCCATTCCATAATTTGAGTAATTCAAAAGGACAAAATTTGTAATTTTTTCGTTTTCATATATTACCTACACAACAAATTAGAAACATATAGTTTTGTGTAGGGGATTTGTGAATGTGTAGTTACCTATTAAATTCAAATTTGTATTTGTGGGCAGAATATATGTTTGTATAATGATGTATTGTGTGGGTTCACGTATTTTACTATTTTGGGATTATTTTTTACTGTGTAAGTTCATATATGTACTGTGTAAGTGGTAGCTTTTGTTGTGTAGGTTCATATATTATACAATGTAAGGAATATTTCAATGCGTAAGTATTTTTAGTTCCTTTCATTTTCACCGCCAAGTAACTAATTTCTCTTATGTAGGATAATTTTGTTTACTATGTAGAATATGTAGGATACAATTTTTACTATGTTGGACATGTATGATAATTTTGTTTACTATGTAGGGTGTGTAGGATAAAATCTTTATTGTGTAGGGTGTGTATTTGATTACTATGTAAGGTATGTAGGAAAAAAACTTACTACGTAAGGTGTGTAGTATATTATTGTTAATGATTTACTATGTAGGTTGTGTATGATTGATATGTTTTCTTCGTATGGTTACTGCATGTCAATTGGTGTGTATGATAGAAAACTCTTTTCTAATTTTTTTAAATACGTTGGGTATGGGTTTATCAATTTAAAATATTTTAAAATCAAATTTCTCGATAATAAAATCATCAAAGTCGGTGCAATATGAAGAATGGCTTTGTATAAATTTGTCACAAATCTTAGAAAAATATAGAAATTCAATCTTCTCGATTAAATAAAACTGCTTTTGGGAAAGAATATAGGTTTCAAATTCTCATAAATTTGATTCGGTGATAAAAACAAAATAAATAAATAAATAAATTGAATTCAAATTTGATAATAGAAATTGAATTAAAAAATATAATACTATAAATTAGTAAAATAATATGATTGTCTTTAAATTAGTTTAAACATAATAAATAAACAAAAAGAAATAATATATTTTGACACTCCAACAATTATTAGTTACCGAATGTAACATTGGGATAGATTACAATGATACCATTGTATATAATCTATAATATATATAAACGAAACCCCTAAAATCATAGGTGTCGCGATATGGTCGCTCCCCTCTTTTATGGAAGCCACCAGATTGCTTAATTTTTAAATGTAGGTCTCTCATTGATTTTTTAACCCAAATTCATGGGTATGTGTCTTACCAAAACCAGATAACTCTTAAACGAGTTATAACGTCTTAGTAAATTAAAAATTAATCTTACCAATTATTTGATATGAAAATCCTATAAAATAGGGATATACTAAAATTTAATATCCCAATATAAAAAGAAAGAGATATTATTTAAAATTAATAAACAATTTTATAGTAAAAAACATAAGCGGGTCATGGGTCACCAAATTCAGATAGCTTTTAAATGGGTTATAACATATCATTTATTTATGAAACCCTTTCATCATCAAACCCTAAGTATATTATTAACTTTCTTGTAATAAAGAAAATTAAAATCCAAAAAATAAATATTAAAACACGAAAAATGTAAAACAACTATTCTCTCAAGCCATCATATTGTTTTATTTTTAAATGAAGGTTTCTCACACATTTGACCCGAATTCACGGGTAAAGGTCTCACCAAACACAGATAGCTCTTAAACGGGCTATAACATCTCATTATATTAAAAATTAATCTTATAAAATATTTGATATGAAAATCTTATAAAATAGGGATATACAGTACTAAAAATTAGTATCCTATTTTATTTAAAAAAAGATATTATTTATGATTAAGAAATAATTTTATAATAAAGAAAATAAACGGGTAATGGGTATCACCAAACCTAGATAGCTTTTAAACCAGATTAGAACATATCATTCATTTGTGAAACCATTTTATCATCAAACCTCAAGTATATAATTATTAACTTTCTTACAATAAATAAAATTAAATCCAAATATACATATATAAATATTAAAAACGAATATTGTAAACAACCCCCGTAATACAGGGGATAAAATCTAGTTTAAATATAAAAGTAAAAGAAAAAAATTGATTGTTTGTAATGATTTCTCACACTAAAAACACTTATAAAATAAACCAAATCATATATATATATATATATATATATATATATATATATATATATATGATAAGTATCATTATAAAACTCGTAAATTATTTAAGAACTTGAATGAACTATTAATAACTAACATTTTTTTTACAAAAATATTTCTATGTTAATGTTATTCCATTGTAGTTTTGTCACTTTTTATATTTATATTTACGATTACAATTAAAAAATTAGATTTTACACATATCTAAATTTTTTTACAAATATGTAAGTTTGTTATTACATAAATTTTACACATATGTAAACTTGTGATTTACGTATGTAATCAAAAATTTATATATAAAATATGGTAAAACTAGTCTTAAAAAATGTTAATATACGAAAAAAAATGTTTGTTGTTATACACACACACACACACACACAATAGCTTTGAACCCGTGTATTACATGAGATTTGTTAAATGATAAAAAATAAGGTTTACTATTTGAAATAAATGAACAAAATTAAATGTAAAAGAGAAATGAAATATATTGTACAAACAATAAGAAGTCTGGAATTTCAAATTTATAAATCTGATAAAATCTCTTTATATATAACATTTGTATTTTATCACAAGTATTAAAATAGTCATCCAATATAAACAAATATAAACAAATTTAGACATGTCTGCTAGTTACCCTGAATAATGCAACATATAATGTTCATGAGAAAAAAAACTTGATATCGAAGGAACAAAACAACCTTAGAAAAAAATTGTGCTTTAATATTTTCTACTTGTTTTTCATATTTCTACTTGTGTAATCTTCAAACAATATTTTACTTTTTATTTCGTGACTAATTTATAACCCAACTGCCAAAATTTTTTTGGCCCATTACCCATTATAGCTAGTATGAATGAGATGAAATATTAGAATTTTAGAGTGAAAAATTGACTATTTTATAACTCAATTGCCAAAATGATTTCACCCCCATGGCCCATTGATAAGTATTAAGGAGAATAGAGATTAGAAATTATGATTTAATGTGGTTATGACAATCATCATCATTATTTTTATTTATTAGTAGAGTAAGTTATATATAGAATTGATTTTTTTTAGAACCACTTTTAGTTTTAAGAACTCGAAAGAACTCAAAATAACAATTTTTTTTAAATTTTTTTCACATATATCTAATATATGTAGGTTACATGTACGTAGAAAACTTACAAAATTTTTTACGCACCGAGTCGACACTTACATAGGTGTAAACGGACGTTTAAATTAGTGTAATCACTGTACATTTTTATTCTCCCGCCTACTTAATTTTTTAATCACATTTAATGTCAACCACATAATCTAATTTATTTAATTTTGAGAACCACTTTGAGTTTTAAAAACTCGAAAGAAATCAACGTAACAAATTTTTTTTTTTTTGAATTTTTTTACACATATGCAATATATGTAGGTTACATATACGTAAAAAAAATTATAGAATTTTTTACGTACCGAGTCGATTTTTTACACAGGTGTAACAGACTTTTAAATTATTGTAATTACTGTACATCTTTATTTTCTCTCATACTTTAATTTTTTATCACATTTAATTTCAACCACATAATCTAATATATTTAATTAAATGTGTGGTCAAGAATAAAGTTCTTAAAACTCAACACACTTCTTAAATTATCCTATACACACACACACACACACACACACATATATATATACTAGATTTTGTCCCCCATATTACGGGGGTTGTCTTACATTATTCGTTTTTAATATTTATATATGTATATTTGGATTTTAATTTTATTTATTGTAAGAAAGTTAATAATTAATATACTTGAGGTTTGATGATAATATGTTATAACTCATTTAAAAGCTATCTTGGTTTAGTGAGACCTTTACCCTTGAATTCGGGTCAAATGTGTGAGAAACATTCATTTGCAAATAAAGCAATCTGATGGCTTGAGAAAATAGTTGTTTTACATTTTTCGTTTTTTAATATTTATTTTTATGAATTTAATTTTCTTTATTATAGGAAAGTTAATAATATACTTAGGATTTGATGATGAAAAGGTTTAATAAATAAATGATATGTTATAACCCGTTTAAAAGCTATCTGGATTTGGTGACCCATGACCAACTTATGTTTTTACAATAAAATTGTTTATTAATTATAAATAATATCTTTTTCTTTTTAAATTGGATATTAAATTTTAGTATATCCCAATTTTATAGGATTTTCATATCAAATAATTGTTAAGATTAATTTGTAATTTAATTAGATGTTATAACCCGTTTAAGAGCTATCTGGTTTTAGTAAGACCCATACACATGAATTTGGGTTAAATCAATGAGAGGCCTTCATTTAAAAATTAAGTAATCTGGTGGCTTCCATAAAAGGAGGGAGCAACCACATCGCGACACGTAGGATTTTATGGTTTTCGTTTATATATATATATAATCCTTGAAGTATCTATAGAGGGTGTCCTTGAATGCCTATATTTTCTTTTTTTCATTTTAAATGTCTTTTTCCATGTTCTTTTATCATATTATTATTTATATATTATTTATATTTTTTTAAGAAATGTGTGACCTAGGAAAAACCTTTTTTGGCAAAGGACTCAATCATGAAGATCATGATTTTGTAAGTTCATATTCCTCACCTCACATTTTCTATCCCCAAATATTTTTGGTTACTCCCTAAAGTAATATAAGTGACAATATATTAAAGTGAATTTAATAATGTTCGAAAGCTTATGCTATATTTTGTTTCATGTTCAACGAAATAATAGAAAACTAACCTAACATAGTCTTCAATACAAACCACTCATTCACAACCTTAATGATTGCAACAATATAGTAATATTTAAAGTCAATTTTATATTTGTTTTTTATTTATTTCCTTTGTGAACCCAAGTAAGATGGCCTTTGCAATCTATGCGAAGAATGAAATCACTAGTAGGTAAAAATAAGGGGAAATTTTCAAAATAGTTTATTTTAGAGAGTGAGTATTTAAAATAGTCTTTTTTTTTCTCAAAATATTTTAGAATTTGGACTGTCAAGAAGCATCGGGAAAAGATAAAAATAAAGAGGGAGCAGGCCAAATTTCGAAGGAAAGTTAGGGAGGAGACGAGATTTGAGGAAATAATGAAGGTAAAGTCCAAATTTTTTTGAAATCTTGGAACAAAAGTTCAAATTTTTCCAAAACTTTTTTTTTCTCAAATACCGTCTTGAGAGATTGTTTTTTTATATTTCCTATCTTTCCCATCTATATTTTCAAATTTTTGGAAAAAGAGATTTTAAAATCTCGTCTTGAGAGATGAGATTTTATCACCACCACCACCCACCGTTCGCCTTTTACCACCACCCACCACTACCACCACCATACACCCCCACCACCCACCCACCGTCCGCCGCCACCATCCGTCACCACTATCCACTGTCTTCCACCACCACCGTCTACCACCCGACAGTAAGATGAAGATGAATAAGATGATGAAAAAGATGATGATGATGATGATGAGATTATGAAGAAGATGGTGGTGGTGAAGGACGGTGGGTGGTGGTGACGGATGGTGGTGGCGGACGGTGGGTGGGTGGTGGGGGTGGATGGTGGTGGTGGCGAAACGGTCGGTGGTGGTGGTGGTGGTTGTGGTGGGTTGTGGCGGTAGTGGTGGTGGTAGAAGGTGAACGGTGGGTAGTGGTGGTGGTTTAGAATCTCGTCTCTTAAGACGAGATTTCAAAATCTCTTTTTTCAAGAATATGAAAATATGGACGGGAAATGTAGGAAACATAAAAAAATAGTCTCTCAAGACGGTTTTTTGAAAAAAAAAAGTTTTGGAAAAATATAAACTTTTGCTCCATGATTACAAAAAAATTTGGACTTTACCTTCATTATTTCCCCAAATCTCGTCTCCTACCTAACTTTCGTTCAAAATTTGACCTGCTCCCTCTTTATTTTTATCTTTTCCTAATGCGTCTTGACAGTCCAAATTCTAAATAATTTTGAGGAAAAAAGGGCTATTTTGGGGACTTTCTCTCTAAAAGGGGCTATTTTGAGAATTTTACCTAAAAATAAATTAAAAATTGTTGTGAAACAAGCCTAATAGTCAAACAATAGGAGATGGACATATAGGGAGAAAGATGAAGATTTCATTAATTAGGTGTTAATCCAATATAATATACAATGGAATATATATATATATATATAGGGATGGCGAAACTTGGAGAATAAGTCGGTCTATTTTAGGCGTTGATAACCATATCAATAATTATTCATAATACTCCCCCTTGGTTATCAACTTCATACGCTTGGAGATGCTGCCTCATTAAAAACCTTGCTAGGAAAACCCAGTGGGACAAAACCATAGCTAAGGGAAAAAGAGTGCAGCGCGTATTGTCTCCCCCTGATTATATATCCGTTAAAACGGTAAATGTCGATCTTCTATGAAAACTTCAAAACTTTTGTATTCAATCATTTGTGTCTTCGTCCCTTGACATACGAATTGTTAAATTGAACAGTGTTGCATGATCTTCACGTGAAATCTTCTTTTGTGTCATCTCGTAACCATATACTATTATAATGATACCCTGTTGTGATTCTCTGCATGGCAAGACTAACAAAACTTGTTTTGATGGGTTAGTAAGATATAAACAGATATCTTTCATACCTGAAATATATGTTTTAACCCATTCCGATGTCTTCTAACTGGACACATGCCGATAAATATAAATAAAGAAAATAATAATCATATGTAGTTAACAATACGACATAATGCACTTATGCATTTAATTGTGGTATTTCCGAACTAATAATATTTCATATTCATGTAGGAAATGATATATAGTGCATTGTTTTACATCCTTTTACGTACTCAAAGAATGAATCATGTCTTTGGTAAAATGTCTCAACATCTTTTAGATGTACTTTGATTGATTGATAAATATATAATTACACATATACTCACTCGAACTACAGGTCGAGCAATAATCACATCATGTCAAGGTATTCAAAAATTCTCCTTCTAAAAGTTCTGCAGTTTCTCTCGATGATATGTACATCATCACTGTAAACTGTGATTATATGAACTTTTAAGAGTAAAATTTTGATAAAAGCATGGCTAATGGCGTCCAACTTATCTCCCTCCTTATCAAAATATTTCCTGATTGTACGTACCACGCTAAATCTGACTATTTAGTCCATATGCAATTTCTTAACCTTGTAGAATTGATGCTTTCATGCCAATGCTTAAGCGTTTTCAATCCATCACAAAATTTTTCCATGTTAACCAATTATTGATGTGCATTCACTCCTCATGAGTTTTGCTACATGAACTTGCTCATTTGACACATCAATTTATATATCATATATCAAAACCCAAATTGTACCATTCTTTGTTTATTAAGATACGATAATTATTAGGTACAATTTCTTCTAGTATGCTTATTAGTGCATGAGAATTACATCCTTAAGATGTATCAATTAACCTTTTAAGCATTCAAGTGCTTATGAGCTCTTGAGGAGTTCCAACTATACTTAACATATAGTATATTTATAACGTATTCAAATATGAATCTGTATACAGCATGATTCATAGTGTTCTCGAGAACATAATTTACATGATTTAATAATTCAAATCCTTAATAAACTTTCTGTAAACTTTCAGTATCAACTGAATCATAATATTTATTAGACGCATATCAATTCTTTCTTTGTATTACCAGACTATTTAGGTATCAGAAAGTAATTGCTTCCACCATTGGATCTTTGCAAAATCTTTGTGCCATCAATTTTGCCTTATATCACTTAATTGAATTTTCATAACTCGCATAAAAGACCCGTATGTATCTAACACATTTTACAAGTTCTGTTGTACGGACTACTGTTTCGAAAAACTTTATAGTTTTTAGAGAATTCAACTCTGCCATATTTGCGTCTTTCCACTTTGGCCAATCATTAATATGTTTTTATTCATAGGCAAATCTGATATCTTGATCCTCATCATCATTATTTCAGGCGCTAATTATATACAAAATTAGAACGACGTCGACTTTATTTCAATTCCATATATCTTGTAGACATGATAAAATATAATTTACCAAGAGCTCTTTTTTTTTCAGGTACCTGAGGTTTTTTCCATAACCATCATGTCTAATGTCTTTCAAAAGACCCTTATACTATACCTCGACTTGACCATCTTTATTACTTGCTCCAATTTTCGAGGAATCATTATTCTTGGAATCGACTAGTCTACCACGCTTCAGGCGTGCCTTAGACTCACTAATCATTACCAATATATGGTTGTCTTTCCATGACGTTATATTAGTTGGAGCATAAGCAGTTGTTATAGGTGGCTTAGCAATGATAATTCATTTCAACTAAATTTGTTTTTCAACTGCTTTATATCTCCCCCTAATGTTGGGAATGCTGATTCACTAAAGTGAAAACCAATAAGCCATAAACACATATCTCATTAATGGCTTAAGTATTTAATCATAGGTAATATTTAATACCGACATAACTTCCCAACTTACTTTGTGGTCTCAACTTTGTGTCTTGTGGTGGATTACTTTCAATATATAACACACATGAAATATTAGATGAGAAATACTTGGTTACTGACCGAAACCAATTGCGATGGGGAGGAAGTATCACAACTTGTTGGCTTGATGTGAGTGCATATTAAATATAAATACCCAAATAAAACATGAACTTTTGCTCTCATGATCATTGACGTTGCAACCAATTGTAGACGCTTGATGACCGTCTCAACAAAATCAATTCGTCTATCAGTAATGATTTACCAAAATAAATATGAAAATCTAGAATATTGTGCTTGCTATCTCATTAGCTAAGCCACAAATCACAAAATCTTCATGTTATGAAATTGATAACCATTTAGTCGATGCATCGATTTTAAAACACTAAATGGTATCATGTTAGGATATGTGTATCCTTTTCTCAATTCCATGGCATTTAGGGATTCACACTCTCCTTCAATTGGTAAATAAATAATTCCTTTTGAGAGCAATATTAGAAAAAATCTTTTGGTTCTTTAATAATTTCACATCATTGACTCGGTGTGGTCTAACCGGTCATGCCATTAGATAATCATGATCCATAAACTTCAGGTTTATGATCATACATGTATTGTATTTATTTCATACAAGATAGAAAACACGAGAGAACAATTTGTTATCGTTTCAAACAACCATGTTATATCTCACTTTTCATATTTTGTTCTCGTGTAAGATCATTCTGTGCCCACTGCTGGTGGTCGATCTCATTATTAACATGAATATCATTAAAATTTAGATGATCAATCTCATTATTAATATGACCATCCTTACAAGCTTTTTCACAATCTATTCTCATATAATTACTCTTTTAATTTACCACTTTAGGTGATCAATAATTAACATGACCATAGTTACAATTTATGATGGTCGATCTCATTATTAATATAATCATCATTACAAATTTCTCAATTATATTAATGATTGCAATGATTAGGGCTGCTCAAAAAGCTCGAGGCTCGGGCTCGTGGCTCGCTCGAAAAAAGCTCGATTAAAAATAGCTATAAAAAGTTGATTTGAGACATCCTGAGCTGATTTGGATTATTTTTGTTACCAAGCCAAAATTGACTCTGGCTCGGCTCGACTCATGGCTCGGCTCGTTGGCTCAATCTTAAGCTCGTTTAACTTCAAAATCAAGCTAGAGCCTAACTAAGTTACCCCGTTTAATTTCGAGCGTGAGCTCGAAAACACCCTGGCTCGACACAGGCTCGACTCATGAACAGCCCTAGCAATGATCAATACATTGCCATATCACTTTAGGGAATGGTATAAAACCAAACCAAACCATTTCCATGGTTTATTCATAATTTTCTTCAACACGGATACTAAATCACTTCAAACGTTTCATACGTTTTAATGATATGCTACTTCAGGAGCATATTTGAGGTTTGACAAATGAAAAATGGTCTTATCCATGTTTTTTCCTCATAATTAATCTTCTCTTTATATAATAAGTGTTGAGAGGTAATTACATGAATGAGTCATGTAAGATTTATCATGCTAAAATTTTATAACCTTCAATAATGAGATTTTGGAAGAATGACACATCAGGTGTCATATTATTCTAAATAAATAAGTGGATATACTATAATCCAAACATGATTATAATACTTCATGATAATAGTAATAAACCACAAATTTAGTTATTTGTTGCTCCATTCAATAAACTATAACATCTTACAAAAAAAAATAATTTTACAACACGGAGACATTATAGTATATCCATCAATATTATAGTGTTTCATCATATATGACAAGTAATAATAAAACTTTATGATGTAAGATATATGGTTCAACAAGCAATACTCATCTTACACTAGTAGTATAACATAAAAGAGTCATGACGTATGGTATATTATAAATATCCGTTTTATAAAACCAGAATAAAATTTGTGATACACAAACGCATAATGGAATTTATAAATCAATTGCTTTAAGTCATAATTTATAACTATTGATCATAATTTCCATAAAAAAAACATTTGAATATGCATGATAAAAGTATATAAGGCAATAATAATCCTGCATTTATATACCAATAAATTTACTCGATCAATTTAACTTTCTAAACTTCTAGTTGTTTCAATTAACTTATCAAAAATTTCTTTGTTACTTAAGGTTCAAACAATAATATAAACAATGATAATCAATTTTCTAAAAGAACCTATAAGAAATCAAGATGATCATCAATCAAAATAACAGAATAGAACTTGATGGCTATCATTATGAAGCTATAACTTTAGAACATATATGAAATAATATAACATATTGTATAAAATATTATACATATTATTGGCTACCACATATATTTAGTATAACTATTTACATATCTATGAATATTTTAAATCTTTAAACAGACTTCCTTTAATAAATTTGTATATTAAATCTTAAAGTTAAAAAATTGCACTTTATTCTCCTCTAATAAAAAAAATCATTTGTAATAAATATATTGCGTACTAAGTATATATATAAAATATACTTATCAGTAGATATTAGCCTTAATGCTTGATCATGATATCTTTATGTACTAGTGTTTGGCAATATATATCTTATTTAAATTTAAATATTTAAATAGATGATGATGAAATAATTTAAAATAAAAGATTGGATATAACATGGAAACAAATCTCTAATAATCAAAGAAAATTATGAGTTCATATATTGTTTATTCATAATCATAATTTTTTATGTTTTTCGATATGAATGATTCATTTGCAGAGATTTATTTTCTGTTCTCATATATGAATATATCTCCTTATTAATATTAAGAGAAAAAAATAGTTAACCTCATAAAAATAAATTAAAGAATTGAAGTCGCATTAGTTGCAAAGATGAGTAAAAACAAATCCTGGGAATTCTTAAGGAATTTTCCAAAATAGAAAGGCAATCTACTAAATTTAAAAAAAAACTTAGAAAATATTTTTGAAAGTAAGGCATAGCTTCAGAATTTGTGTGTGCAATAATTAACTAAAATAAGAGATACCAATAAATAATTACCTAAAATAAACTATAAACAATTAATTAGCACACAAGGTAATTCAGATAAGCACGTATAGTGTCATAAGCATATGACTAGGACAATTTCAGATAAGCACGTATAGGCGCTGATACCAATCTGTCACACCCCAACCTAAGGTGGAAATTTCAGATAAGCACGTATAGGCGCTGATACCAATCTGTCACACCCCAACATAAGACGGAAATGCAGAGGCGTGAGCATGATTGTTCATAACTTAAGGTAACTATCATAAATAAATGTGGCAATATCTATTAAATTAATTTAATTCATTAAAACACACATCATCCATAAATAACAAATAATAAAACAATATAATAATAATCCCAAAATAAAACTCAAATAAATTGTCTTTAAATAATCCTAGGGTCTCGACTAGGTGTCTATAACTACAAGTCTTCAATTCAAGCAATAACCAACATATACGTATAACATAAATAGATTTGTCAACAACATGTTGAGTGAGTATGTCACCATTTTTGCAAAGTTATAATATAATATGAAAGATAAAAAAACGTAAATAAATGCGGTAAATATAACCAAACCATGAGCAAGTAAAGTGTCAAGAGACCATTGCCATGCGAATCGGGCGCCGGTTAACATGACGGTTGTATGATCATACTATTATAAGAATATTTTGGACCTCTCTAAATGCATAAGGTAAACAAGTAATCAAATAGCAAGTATGTTCGATTAGTCACACACAATATCAGGTTTGCTAGTTTAAGATATTTATTTCCATAACATAATAAATATATATTTATATGAGGTTTCCATTTAACCAAATTGTATCTTTGGTTCTCATTTTCATTAGTTAATATTCATACCATTTTAACTCCTAGTCTTCTAAAACCTTTAAAAAAAACATATGAACCAATAAAAATAATATTCAATAAAAGTATGGCTCAAAGTATGTAAAAGTGAGGGAAATATTTATATAATATATATATATATATATATATATATATATTTTAGACCACATCAAATATCCCCACACTTGAATCCTTTTCGTCCTTGAAAATGCTATTTGCAATGGAATCATAATAAGAAAATATGGTCTTAAAAACATATAGGTAATTTTAAAGCTTAGATAAACGCAAAAACTGCGATTGCCGATATTGTTGTCCACTTAAACCCATCCACCAGCCTATCAAGCCCCACCAGCACATTGAGCAATTAAGTTTAAATAATATCAAAAGCCTATGGGTCTCACACCTTTTGAGTTAAGATCCACTTACCCCATCTCAAGCATAGTAAAGACAACTAAAAATAATCGAGTTGAAGCAAACTGGTTCAACATATCACCGTAAAATAACAACCCCTTAATGGTAAGAAGAAAATACACTTAGATGGAATTATGAATGATAGGTTAAGTGAGGTCGTACGAGCATGCCCTAAATATTATTAGACTTTGTCCTATATATGCCCTAAGAAAATATTTATTGACTAAAAACTTTCGAGTCCCAATAGTGTATCCTCAGAGTCTCCATCCCCTTGGTAACACGTAAACTCTCAATCTCGTCTAGTATGTGCACTTTGGCCTCTTTTTCTATTTTTTGAGAATGCTTCTTTGGCATTTTTCTTTACATAACTTTTCTCTTTTTCATTTTCTTTTTGGATCAATTCTTAGAATACTTTGTAACCCCTTTTTTTTACATTTTTTTTATTGTGCACTTAGGCATCTTTTACTATAAATATATAACTAATTTCTAAGCTCGTATAAAAATTGGACATGGCGGGCGCCACCACTCTTTATTTATTTTCATAAAACGGAGTGGCGTGCTAATTTTAAAGTGCATTCAATTCTCACCACCTTAGGATAATCAACTTATGGTAATACTCTCTATACCTTATCGAATTTCAGCTTCACTATCCCCCTTAGGATGAGAACCCACAAAATCTAAGATTAGTTAGGTTTATTAAGAATATGCAATGAAAAACCTTTCAAGACTAGTTGGGCCTACCGTCACATCCCAAGCTTAGTACGCTTTATTTTATATTATCTCATATTATTAGTAGTTAGAAAAACCAATTTCCGATTGTACTATCATTTTCCATTTTAGTGCAAAAATATTCATTAAATTCTTGGGACATTTTTCAAATTTTTTTAGGCTTTCTTTTTTTTTTAAACTATTTTTTTATTTTTCATATTATTATTATTATTATTTTTATTATTATTTGTCAAAAAATATCAATTTCCCATCCCCACACTTAAATTTCACATTGTCCTTAATGTGAGAAAAAGGAAATTACAATTAAGATTATGCTAAAAATAAAAATAAATTAATGAATTGGAGCAGACACCCCTGGTAAATATGACGATATGCCTCGTGAGTTGTGTTCCGTGCCCTCCAATTCGAACGTGATCAGCAAACTATCTTCAAATAACGTCATCTCTCACGAACAAAAACAATAATCTTGAAACCAGTGGCATCCCCAGACATATTTAAAACCATAGCTCATCAAACATCTCATAAGTAACCCTGGAACAACCTGCAAGTAAGAGAAGAAACACCCGACAGAGCAAATAAATAAAACCAAAATTAAAACAAAATAGAATTAAAACATAGTACCGGGTTGCCTCCCGTGAAGCGTCAAGTTTATAACAGAGTCTTCAGCCGGACTCGTTCCCGAAACCTCAATAAGGAGGCTTCTCCTTTATCCTCTTCCCATCAGTGCTCTTCAACACTCTCCTTTTACAACTAATTGGGAAGAAACTAGTTTTCATATTCATGTGGGCCCAATAATAAGCATTAAGCTTGATCCACCAATTATTGAAATTTTGAGGATGTGACAAATTTGGCACACTTGGATTCCTGACCCCAGATATCCTTCTTAAGGCTCTTGATTTATGTGGCGATCCGCGAACGAGTATTTCTAAAAACCTTCCAACTTTACCACGCATACGCGGATGATGTTTCACAATGAGATGCAGTTCTTTATTCTTCAACTCTTCGGATATCTCTTGTGATTCCTCTTTGGCAATTAGCTTCTCAACCGGCTCCCCGAATAACAAAACTTCAAGCTCTTTAATATCTCTTTCGTGGTTAAAATCTCTCTCATCCATATCGGTAAAACCCATTAACTCTTCACCAAATTCATCTCTAAACTCGTCCTCCCAACAGGGAATACACTCCTCTGTCAAATTCTGCAAACCAACATCCTCCAACTCTATCATCGGCTCACTAAGTTGTATTCGACATTTTAAGCCTAACCGAAACTCATCCATAAAATACCCAAGCGGTGTACTTGGATTCATGCTATGGACGACACGCATGAAATCAAAGAATATCTCTTCTGGATGTGGTATGTAATCCATCATTGTACCAGATAACATTCCCCATCCTATCGTATATCGGGCAAAATTTGGGCTCATAGTAACACTTCATGAAGAACACTGCAAAGATAAACTTAAACAGAAAAGGATCATGAGCACCAGAGAATAAAAATAAAAAATATATTAAAGAAAAAACTAAACTAATTTAAGGCAATTAAACTAAACTATATTAACCTAACTCCTACGACTCAAAAACAAAAAGAAAAATAAAATAAAATAGAATAAAAACTACTTAGACTCCTACAACTCAAAAACAAAAACAAAAATAAAATAAAATAGAATAAAAACTACTTAGACTCCTACGACTCAAAAACAAAACAAAATATAAATAACACGTATGTAGCAGGTAAGTCTAATCAAAGCTAATAACGCAATTGCCAAGAATCCCCGGCAACGGCGCCAAAAACTTGATGTGCTAAAAGTAGTTTAATAATTATTAACTAAATTAACTAAAAATAAACACAAAGTAATATTCTAGACTCTCTAAAACTCGACTAAACTACTAACCGGTAAGTGAACCGGTCGACTCTAGTAAAGCTAAGTAAGTCCGGATATCGAACCCACGAGACTCTCTAAATTACGTTTATTAGCTAATTAGACTCGACTACAAAATACGACTTATTAATTATATTTGTTTTGGGGGTTTTTATTTAAAATACTAATTTAATACTATAATTAAAAACTAATTAAGAAAACAAGTAATTTAAACAAAAGCAAGAATTTGTTATTTAAAATAAGATGATGATGAGAAAACTACCTAGGCTAGAATCCCCTAAATTTTAGTTATGACTTAACCTGGGAAAATATTTAGTTATGGACTGGGATCGTAAAATAGACACTTAAAAGAAAACCCGAACATGACCCCTGACCCTTCTCAAGAAGACACCTATGTGTTTCTAATAAATTTTAACGCACACCAGTATTAAAAATCAAGTTCCCTTACGGTCACCTAATTAATTATGATTTAGTTCCTTTATACGAAATCCTACCTTACAGCGCGGAAATCAAAGGCAATTTAAAATATTTAATTGACTCAATAGACAATAATAAATAATCAACCCTAGACGGACTCCTTACGAAGAACTAAATCTAGCAAGATTAAATAATAAAGATCTATCAATAACCTAGCACTTTACAGATTTTAGGTTAGCAACACACTTAGGTTTATTTGACAATATTATTCCTGTGATCTTATCATAACATCAATCATAAAATAATCAAGAATACAAAGTAATTGATCTAATAGCAACCTATCATATGACAAACAGTAACCAAGGAAAGTTATGGGATAAAACTCATCAAACAATAAATAATCAGAACAAAAGAAAATATATAGGTTCAAACAATAAGTTTATGACAAAAATAATAAATTCAAACCGACTAATAAGGATTCTTGGATGAGTCGGTGTTGAACCCAAACGTTCTCTGCTTGAACCAACGGCTTACTTCTTGTGGCTGCCTCCACCTAACAACAGTAGGTTCTCTCTTTTTTTCGTCCTTTTAAAGTTATATGTCGGCCTCTTTATTAATTCCCCTAGAACTCTGTTAGTCGACTTCCTCTTAATTCACAAGTGGGCTGTTAAATAATTGTGGGCCGACCAGCATGTCATGACCTGTGAACTTAAAACATATGATGGGTCAAAAGTCAAACTACTAAATAATACGTATGTTTTATTTTACGTGAATAGGTTAGTGTAATATAAAAACTAATATTATTTTACTTATGATAAACCCACGAAAGTGGGTTTCTTATGTTACCATGTATGTTTCTTATTTTTTTTTCTTTTTATTTCCATAACATAATAAATATATATTTATATGAGGTTTCCATTTAACCAAATTGTATCTTTGGTTTTCATTTTCATTAGTTAATATTCATACCATTTTAACTCCTAGTCTTCTAAAACCTTTAAAAAATACATATGAACCAATAATAATAATATTCAATAAAAGTATGGCTCAAAGTATTTAAAAGTGAGGGAAATATTTATATAATAATATATATATTTTAGACCACATCAGATATGTATAATATGATTTACTGTAATACGCATATGTCCCAAAAACGTTTGAAAATAAGTAAAATATGGGAATGACAAAACTCACCTTAATAAATAGGCAAGTATAATAATAATTAAGAATATAATAAGCAATCATCCGTTAACACGCCAAACAATGTAAATGATCAGAACCTGAAACTATGAGAATAGAAACTATGAGTAAAAACGAACTTAATGCCATTGGAATCAATCCAACGGATGAATAAAACTCAAGTTATGCAAATTTTAATGTTTAAACGAGTCGAGTCTGACCAAAATCTAAACAACGAGTCGGAAGTTGGATATGATGTAAATGGAAAATAAAATTCTTCTGGACCGAGCGTTGAATCTGATCATAAGTATGAGAAAACGTAGAGTCAAACTTGTTAACTATTTTGCCCTTTTACAGGTTTTAAAGAAATTGACCAGTCAACACCCTTCACTCTCAGAAACCAATTGAAGGTTATTGACTAGGGAATGTAAATGGACAATAACTCAGTTTACAACTTACCCAGAAAGTGAAAGAATCAAGAGATATGATGAGTCAAAGGTCCACACGTATGCAAAGTCAGCCGGTTGTGAACGTATCTTCAACAAAATAACAAAAACCGAGAAGTATTATGATAGGCAGAGGATATGATGGCTGGAGGAGACTTCCTTAGGGTTAGTGTAAAGTTTGTGGCAGGTGAATTAAGAGTTGTTTATATAGAAATTGCAAAAACGAACCATTTATGGTCATAATACTCGTTTAAACAACTAAATAAGAGTTTAATGACAAAATCAGTGAAATAAGCCAGTGATTTCATTCTTGATCAGTAAGAAACGAATGTGGACTTGTATTTTGGTTAGAATCCTTTTTCTTGGACCTTATTTCACTCACTTATGCCTAATATAAACGATTTTTATACAAAAAACGGGTTAGGAAAGGAAACCGCGTAAAAAACTGCACAGCACGTCCACCGCGCCGCGCGGCCACCATGGAGTCCGCTTTCGCATGGCGCTCCGGCAACCAGGAGTGGAAATTTCATTTCTTTTACATATTTAGCCCTTGTAGTTTGGTTATTGTCTAATTATTGAATCATTTATGGATAAAATAAGAATTAAACATTATATAAAACATGAGGGGTATAAAGTAAACATAGGAAAACTAAATTACTCATAAATGCAAGGTATTATTAAGATTAAGATCCAAATAAGGTTCGTACAATGATATAACAAAAACTAAACGAATACGGTAAAACCCCGAAATGTTACAAATAATAAATAACCAATATTAATTATTCATAAAAAGATTTGTATATAATATCTATCTATATATGTTTTGATGGAAAAACATAATGTAAATTATAGATATCTAAAGTTATACATAAGTATTTATATTAACGGGAAAACTATTTGAGGCTCAAAGCTAGTTCGGTTTAATAAGCATCGTATATGTGTATATATGTATATAATTATATATATAAACTTACAAATAAAGAGATAAATTACTAAGCAAGGGTCAAAATGAGGGGAAAATAATAATCCCGAGGTTCGGTTTATCAAGTTAGCGTTTAATTAGTGATGTATAATTGTAATATCATCAAGTAACATGATTAAGAGGAAAAAAAAACAAAACTCAAAACTGGGTCCAGGGGGATTCGAACCCGCCCCTGGACCGGTTCTAAGTATTTTAACCCACACACACCAGCCACTAGGCTGGTGTTATAACTTGTGAATGATATCAATCCAATAAAAATATAAACCAACGGCCAGAAACATAACTCAGTTCAAGATATAAACCCAAGTTCCAATTCGTTCCAATTGATTAAAAATATGGCAATGATGATTAAAATTGGTTTAGGGTTAATGATCCTCAGTTAAAAACAAACTAGATGCATGTTTTAATTACCAGATTATGTGACGAATAGGTATAGATTGACGAGCTAGGGCTTGCGGCTCGAGTTCCTTATTAAAACTGACCTGGATGGCTTCGAATGCTTAAATTGAGTTAGGGCTTAGTGTCGTGATGATGCAGGGATGGTGTGGTAGGGTTTAATTGCATTTTAACAAGTATAAATAGGGTAACGAGGTCGAGGTAGCCGTGGCTCGTAATTAACGGAATTCGCTGTCAATTCGTGATCGTTTACCAATACTAGAGGGTGATTGGGACGCGTTTTCAATCAACATACGATTTAGGTGATCAATTTCGTGATTTTTGGTCTTGAACTGGATTTAAACAAGAGGGGGGGGGGGGGGGGGGTTCGACGGTGGAGGGAAGAAACAAAAAGAAATAAAATAACTAGTTTAAAAATTTTGTAATTAGGTCCCTAGAGTTGGTTTAGTTAGTCGAAATAATACGAAACATAGACGAGTGAACGTAATCGAGTAAACGTTAGGAAACAAAGACAAAACCAAATAAAAAAATATTTGTTGTTTTTATTAGATAAAGAATATTTGAGTAAGAAAATAAATAAATAAATAATGATAAAAAAATTTATGCGGGTCGGATTTTCGGGTTTTAAAAATAACGAATGCTACAATATGTAAGAGTGTTGTGTTGCATAGAATACAACACTATTGCACATATTTGATACACATTATCGTATATATGCAATATAATAATACACACATCGAATACACATTAGTACGTATGTGTAAGAAAACATTAACGCACATGCGCACTACATCGATTTTTTTTCTTTTTTTTTGCATATAATACGACACTACTACTCATATACAATACACAAATGTTGAATATATGCAATTAAACACTATTGAATATAAAAATACATAGTAATACATATGTGTAATACAATAGCATCGCACAGTAGTACGTATGTGTATTATAAAGTTTTTTTAATTATTTTTTTTAATTTTTTAATTTTTTCGAGTGAATGGTAACAAAATATAAGAATAATGGCAAAAATGAAAATTTGAAATATTTTTTTTATTTTTAATGAAAAATAATTATGTATGAGTTTTTTTAGTTTTCTCTCTAAGGATTAGTTTTCTCTTGATCCTCTCAATATATATATATATATACTAAAAACAGTATATATATTCTTATTGTTTAAACCCTATTACTCAAAATGTTGAAGTCCATTTTTACACTTATATATATATATATACTAAAAATAGTATATATATTCTTATTATTTAAACCCTATTACTCAAAATGTTGAAGTCCATTTTTACTCTTATATATATATATATATATATATACATATACTAAAAACAGTATATATATTCTTATTGTTTAAACCCTATTACTTAAAATGTTGAAGTCCATTTTTACACTTAGTAAAAAAATAAAATAACCGTTTTACTTAATGTCCAAACTTTTTCTTACATTCAGCCTAAACCTTTTACCGATTCTTGAGGACAGACCTGACTCGTGGGCATGTTACTAGATGAAAATATAAGCAACACCGATTTGCATAAATGGCAACTTTAGAATAAGTAAACAGTAGAGAACGAATTCATAGTACAATAAAGAAAACTAGTTAAATCTTAAACTACATTATTTAACAATACGTGAAACATATAACAATTAAGGAAATCAACTAATACACGCTCTTAAAAATACATATATGATGCAATGATAACCACTTATCGACACTTCTAAATTTGCGGACAAATAACTTATCTAACTAATATAACTTATCTAACTAATATATTAAAACATCATATAATTTTCACATGTTGTTTAATTAAGCTATCCACATAGGATTCCACCTTAATGATTTCTAAATTTATAATTTATACATAATAAGCTGTTTAATTTTAATCTACCTATTTATACTATTAAAACAAAATCATTCTTCCATAAAGTATATTATTATGAATCCATAAGATAAAAATATGTTGCTTTAAACATATTTTTAGACATATAAATATATTTTAATATGCTTTTGAGACGACAATGTATATTATTACGTATATTATTAAATTAAATTTTTTTTTTTGTATTTTATAACCACCCGTGTATTATACGGGCTATATCCTAGTATAAATTATTAAAGGACCACTACAAGAGTATAAGATTAAATTCTAAAAATTTGTTAAAGAAAGTAAAAGTTATAATAAGACATTTATGGGGTCTAATCGAGCGTTAAGATCATAAGAGGCCCATGTGTCTTTGATTAGTTTATGACTATTATTATTGTCCTATTATATTCATAAAGTCCCATCATTTATCAAAAAATTTCTAAAACCTAATATTATTAGTTAAGCTCGGATTATAAAAAGATCAAAATGAATTGAGGTTTTTCAAGCTTGAGTCGAGCCTGAGTCTTAAATAAAGCTTGTTTAGTTATCGAACAAGAACTCGAGCCTTGCATGGGAAGCTCGTTCAGGCTCGTCGAGCCTTTGTGTATTTTTTATGTTTTACCTCTTTGAACTTCTATGTATTAATTTTTCTCTACACAGCCGAGTTTTGCCTCATTTAAGGTACTAAACGAACTCGAGACGAGCTTAGGCTCGTTTAAGGTTTCCTTAAAATATATGAAAAATAATAAAAAATGAACATAAATTAATTAATAAATAATAGACAACCGAGTCCAAGCTTGAAAGAACAACTCACGAGCCAAGTTCGAGCTTTAGAAAAATAGGTTGAAATAATCCAAGCTCGAGCCTAGTCAAGCTCGCCTCGACTCGTTTGCACCCCACAAATATTGATCTAAGGCTGTATGGTAGTTTCATAATGATTCCATTAACAAGCTACTCCTGGGTCGGCAAGAAGTAGAGAGTGTGTTTAATTCACAAAAAAGACACATCTTAGTGGTTTATGAAGTGTTTTAGATATGTTTTAAAAACATGCTGAATGATTCATAGACTACCTCTTAATCAAGCCTAGTTTTGCCTAACAAACCTAGTTTTATATTCCACAGACTACAATAAAAGAATCAGATTGCTATAAGAGATTATGTTTTTGAAGTTGACCTTATCTATCACATGATATTAAGAAAATAAGTATGGGAATAATAAAATTATTAGTTTAAATCTAATTGTTTATTATGTGGAGTGAGTTTTATTAAAGCTATAATAGGTACAAAGGCATTCGCTATTATTAGAGAAAAGAAAAGGGGCCATATGTGCAACTTTCATTTAACTTATTCCTCCTTTTGTTCTACTGTTTTATTATCGAATCAAGTGGGCTATAATTTAATTATAATTTATTACTTTTTATTAACGAGCAACGAATTCATTAAATAGACTACTGACTAAATAATCGTATCGGGATACACTCGTCTTTCGATTAAGAAAAAACCTCATCTAAGGTCAACGCCCATGAACAATCGTCCGAATGCATGACAGTGCGATTAGATAAAACCCGTTCAGTTCAAGGATCCAGCTAGTGAAAGTCACCTACTCGCCTAGTCTCCCATCATCACCCTGATGCCTTTGAAACTAAATTCTTTGGGCAGGAACCGAACCTGTGTCACATGGAACACCGAGTTTCTTTCTTAGCACTCCACCACTAGTTTAACTATAGCTCCGCAATTTAATTACCTTTTCTTCCGTGTTATAGAAATCGATAGGTTCTAGTCGAGCGGTAGAGTAAGGACTACTATTAATAGAATTGAAATTTATATGTACTTTTTTCAATATGCATATATATACCAAATTTTATATATAATTTTTTAATTTTGACCAAATAGCGATTAATCGGTGGGGTTACGAGTAAAGATTAATCAGAGATTAATCGATGCCTAGACATGATTTTTACAATAACGTTTTTTTTTTCTAAATTTAATAATCTTGGATTAGTTAAGATTTAATTATATAGAAGTGTATAACTAATCTGTAGGCAAATTATATTTACATAACAAGATCGTTTTCTCTTTATGAATAGTTTCTCACATAGTCACATATAAACCGGTTTAATTTGTGCCATGTTTGTAACATCCGTGTTTTTAAGAATATTACAATAAGAGAAGTTCTTCTTTATTTATTGTGTATCGTGATTTATTTCGGATAAATAATCATAGGACGGAGTGTTGAACTTTAGATTCGTTATATGGACTTGAGAATGGTTATGGGCCTAAGGCTCATGAGCTTGGGAGTATTTAAGATCCTACTCTCCCTAAAGGCTCCAAACATCCTCATTCATCCATCTTCAACATCCAGAAACATACTCTCTCTGTACACACACAAACACACACCCTCCCTTTCCTTCCATATTTCATCCAAGGTCTAAGGTGTAACAAGTTAAACCTTACCCAAGCAACAAGAAAACCCGTCTATATTTGCAAGCAGTTCAAGATCCAAAACCAAGCCAAATCTTAAAGGTATGTTGTAGATTAAAAATTAGGTTTTTGTGTTAGATTGTGTAAGATTCAAAGATTTAGATGGATCGGGTCTTGCTAAACAAGAAAAGTGTGAACTTTAAAGTAAGAAAGTTACTTGGGTTCTGTCGGTTTGAACAAGTGTTGTTCGGGTCATATCGAGCAAGGAAATGGAGTTGTTATAGCTCGAAACTTGTCCTAACGATAAACCGGGCATAACATGACGCAAGAAGTGGCAAAATAGGACCCAAATCGAGCCGAGCCGGAACCAAACGAGTCGAATGGAAATTTGACTCGAATGAGAAATTCGACTCAAATGGACCATTCGACTCGAATGGGAGATTCGACTTGAATGGCAGATTCGACTCGAATGGTTTGAGTCAGACGTTTTCAAGCCAAAACCCCCCGTTCATTATGGGTTTGGTTAACTTATAAGTTCGGGGTAGTAGAACGAGGAAATTGATACTTGTAATTTGTTAAATAGTTAGCCGTGCGCAATTGAACAGAGGTATCACTATTAACTCCGAGAGAAACCGACTTCAGGTGAGTTTCCCTTTCTCTCTGACGTTTTTCGTGGCTGTGTGCATACTCCTATGTGATAGCTAATACACTTATTCTAAGTGATATGTGTATGATTATGTATTGAATGTTATTGTTATAGAATGTTGTATGAATGTGCGTGTATATATATATGCAATTAAAAGATATGTAAAGTATGCACGTATGATAACAAACGTATGAAACGAATGTATGAATGATTGAAGTGACATGTATGGTTGTATGGTGAGACAGAAGGGACACGACCCTAATAATATTTGAGACAAAAGGGACCAGACCCTGATAATATCTGAGATAGAGGGACCAGACGCAAATAATATCTGAGACGGTAGAAGTAGAATAGTTTACGGTATACCATAGGGAATTATGAAAGAAATTATGTAAGTACGTATGTATGTACGTAAAGTATGTATGAATGAATAATAGTAAGTAAAATATGAAATGCGTATCTTCGGACACGTATAAGTATGAACGTGAAAGTATTGTATGTCAATTGATTAACTAGAACTCACTTAGCGTAGCTGACTTTCAGTATGCACGCAGGTGAATACAATGAGGCAGGTTGCTTAGACGGAGACACGTGTAAATGAATGAAGACTGACATCAAAGAGAAGAAGAATCACGTGTTATTTATGTTAAAAGTTAAAGACTTATTTTATTTTGCTTAAAATAAAGTATTTATGTTTTGTAAGAATGATTGATTTTGTATTCCATGTATGGTTTTAATTAACTCTGATATGTGAATGAGTAAATCCAACACGATGAATGTAGGGTTCCGGTGACCGGGGCCTTACAGGTTGGATCAGAGCATAAGTTTGAGAGAATATGCATCCTACATGCTTAGACTCGAGCAGAGAATGGGACCAAGTGAAAGAAAGAAGGAAGGTACCAGTCTAAGAATGCCGTGTGTCACTCAAGCAAGTTTAATACACGATCTACTTCACGCATAATGTATGGATAAGAAAGAAAGTTACATGAATTGTTAGAGATAGAATTGCTTGTTTATATTTGAAACATTTGATTGTTTAACTGCTATAAGTAGAACCGAGCACAAGTAGACTCACTAAAGGAAATGTATAAGACACGGAGAGTAACGTGAGCAGCTAATCCCAGCAGGCCACTGTTATTACCTGCAGCCTTATTATCCTTGTACTAAATATTTCCCAAAGTGAAGATGTTTATGCTTTTCCTTTAGAATTCGAATGACTGGTGCTAAGAAGACGGTTGGACAAGGAAGGCGCACGGGACGCCAGGGTCGGCCATGTTATCACCGAGTGCCCTCCGAAGAACCGACTACTGAGGCTAGTGAAGAAAGAAGCATGACTTTGAGGGAGGAAGGGTACCAACACGACCCTGCTGTTCAAGCTGCTATTACAGAGGCAGTTAATGCTGCAATAAAGAATCTCCAACAAGACAAGTCTACTAAAAGCCGCACAAGAACCGTTGTGAAGACCGACGGAAGTATTAAGAAAGATGATGAGACCGACAAAGAGGGGTCAAATGAGGTTCGTTCTGTAAAGGTCGACGATGGAAAGAGAGGTCGAGGGGGTGCAGCTACAAGAGCTTCAAAGGTTATGATCCACCTAAGCTGACTGGTGTGGGTGACGCAATGGCTACTCTCCAATGGGTAACCGCTATGGACAAGGTTATCCGAATTAACGAGTGTCGACTCGACCAAGCGGTAGGCTTCGCCACTCAGTCATTTGGAGAAGAAGCAATGTTCTGTTGGGAAACTGTTGAGCAGAGAACGACCGTTGCTGAGGTTAAGGCTATGAAATAGGAAGATTTGAAAGAGGTGGTCATGAAGAGGTTTTGTGTTGATGCTGAAGTTGAGAGGGCAGAGATGAGGTTTTTGAACTTGAAGGCGGGAAAGATGACACACCGCGAGTATACTACTGAGTTTAACCATATGTCAATACTTGTGCCCGAGATGGTGAATACTGAAGTTAAGAGGATCAAGTGTTATGTAAGAGGACTTCCACAAAATGTCCGCACACTGGTAAGGACAAGTAGACCCGCTACTTTCGATTCCGCGATTGAACTTGCGGAAATAGTCTACGATGACTTGGCGGTGAACGAGGTTGTGGTGGAAGAGAAGAGAGAGAAGAAGTGGGATGCTCATGGAAAAAGGCACGGTACTCGGCTGTGGAACCCTAAAGACAAGAAACGTAAGGTGTGGGAAAAGAAGCCGTGTCAGACGTGTAGGAAAATGCATGATGGCGAGTGCTAGTGGGGGAAAGGTATTGATGTCTGTCATAAGTGTGGGAAAGTTCATGGTGGTGAGTGTAGGATGGGAACGAATGCGTGCTACCGGTGTGGGAAAGTGGGGAATTATGCTTCGGATTGTACTGCTAAACCCACATGTTACAAGTGTGGGAAGACGAGTCATTTTGCGAGAGAGTGTTCTGAGGGTGAAGCCGGAGGAAGTGGGAAAAAGGATGTAGAAAAATCAAGGCCAAAGACCAAATCCTGCATGTTACCCCAAGAACAGGCCTAGCAAATCCCTGATGTCGTGATAGGTACTTTCCTAGTAAACGATATTTCTACGTCCATATTGTTTGACTCGGGTGCGACTAGGAGTTTTGTAGCTACATCGTTTTGTAAGACAGCTAGGCTGATTTGTTGTCGTATGCTGAAACTTTAATGGTAGAGACCGCTAGTGAGACCTCGGTTAAAATTATGAGTAGAGTTAGATGGACATGAATTCCCTGCTACCCTGTATGTAATGACTTAGGAGGGTTCTATGTAGTTTTGGGGATGGATTAGCTGTCTGAGTTTGAAGCTTAGATAGTGTGTAAGAGTAGATTGAAAGACTGAAGTCTGCGGATGGCGGTACAGTTATGGTTTAAGGTGAGACATAAAGTTCGGGGCTTAACATCATTTCGATGATAAAAGCCGAAGATTTGTTAAGGCGAGGGTGCAGTGCCTACTTGGCGTATGTCGTCGAAGCTACGACCGAGACGAAAGAAGTAAAATACGTTCCTGTAGTGTGTGACTATCCCGAAGTGTTCCCTGAGGACCTTCCGTGGTTACCATCGGAACGAGAATTAGAATTTCAAATAGAATTAATACCAGGAGCACAGCCAGTCGCGAAAGCACCTTACCGTCTAGCATCGTCTGAGATGAAAGAACTAATGTCCCAACTACAAGAGCTCCTCTAGAAGGGTTTTATAAGGCCGAGTGTGACACTGTGGGGCACGCCAGTGTTGTTTGTTAAAAAAAAAGGACGAGACTATGAGAATGTGTATCAACTACCGGGAGTTGAATAAGCTTACAGTGAAGAATAGCTATCTGTTGCCACGGATTGATGACTTGATTGATCAGTTACATGGTGCAAGCTGGTTCTTGCGGATAGACCTCAGATCAGATTATTATCAGTTGAAGGTAAAGGAGGCAGGCATCCCTAACACAGCGTTTCGGACGCGCTACAGACACTACGAGTTCCTCATGATGTCGTTTGGTCTAACAAATGCTCTCGCAGCATTTATGGATATGATGAATAGGGTGTGTCGGCCGATGTTAGACAAGTCAGTGATCGTTTTCATTGACGATATACTGATCTATTCGAAGAGCGAGTCTGACCATGTTAAACATCTGAGAGAAGTGTTAGAAGTCTTGAAGGACGAGAAACTGTATGCCAAGTTCTCGAAATGCGCGTTTTGGTTACGAGAAGTATAGTTTCTAGGTCACATAATCAATTCTGAGGGTATTACTGTGGACCCAGCGAAGATCGAGGCGATAAAGAATTGGAAGACGCGGAAAAATCCAACTGAGATACACAGTTTCTTAGGGTTGGCTGGTTATTATAAAAGATTCATTCAAGGTTTCTCCAAGATAGCCGCACCATTGACCGGTATGACTCGAAAGACTGTGGTGTTCAATTGGGGCAAGAACTAGGAAGAGGCATTTGAAGAATTGAAGAAGAGGCTCACACAAGCTCCAATTCTTGTTTACCCGATGGTTACGAGGATTTAGTAGTTTGTGCTTATCCTTCGCATTAAGGGTTAGGTGTGTGTTAATGCAAAGAGGAAAGGTCATAGCGTATGCCTCCAGACAGTTTAAGACACACGAAAGTACGTACCCGACACATGATCTAGAGTTAGCTGCTGTAGTACATGCTCTTAAGATCTGGAGACACTACTTGTATGGTACTAAGTGCACCATCTATACCGATCATAAGAGTTTGAAGTACTTCTTTGAGCAGAAATAGTTGAATATGTGACAGAGAAGATGGTTGGAATTGATTAAAGACTACGACTGCGACATCAAGTACTATCCGGGGAAGGCTAAGGTAGTCGCTGACGCCTTAAGCCGGAAAATTGAAGAAGTCATCTCAACAGTAAAGACTTATAAGTTGATTATCAACTCGGGTTTCTTTGAAGTGATTAGCAAGGTACAATCGGAGGTGCTGGAAGATGAAGGATTAATGAAGAAAAAAAGGATTTATGGGCAACAGACTGAATTGATATATAATACTCATGGTGTAAAGACCAGATTCGATTGGATGTGGATTCCGTGGCATGGGAATCTTAGAGGTTGAGTTCTAGACGAGGCTCGTAAGTCTCGGTACTCAATCCATCCAGGATCTACCAAGATGTATCAAGATCTGAACAAAGTCTACTGGTGGCCGGGTATGAAGAATGAAGTGGTGGATTATGTCAGTAAGTGCTTCACTTGCTTGCAAGTCAAGGCAGAGCACTAGAAATCGTATGGGAAGATGCAGCCTTTGGAGATACCCGAATGAAAATGGGAACACATCAGCATGGATTTCATAACTAAGCTACCAAGTACAGCTAGAAATCATGAAACCATCTAGGTGATTGTGGACCGTTTGACTAAGAGTGCTCACTTTCTTCCTATACGAGAGGCCATCATCTCATCACTGACGTTAGCGAATGTGTTCATTAAGGAAGTCGTAACAAAGCATGGGGTAACGTTGTCGATTGTTTTCGATAGAGATACCCGCTTTACTTCTAGATTCTGGAAGAGATTCCATGAAGAAATGGGGACAAGACTAAACATCAGTACGGCGTATCATCCTCAAAAGGATGCACAATTGGAGCGGACTATCCAAACACTTGAAGATATGCTACGTGCTTGTGTATTATTCTTTGGAGGAAGTTGGGATGATCATCTTCACTTAGCAGAATTCTCGTATAACAACAGCTACCATTCGAGTATTGGTATGCCTCCATTCAAGATGTTGTATGGAAGACGTTGCTGAACTCCTGGGTGTTGGGGAGAAATTGGTCAGAAGGAGATCGGTAGTTTAGATGTTGTGCAAGAAACCTCTTCAAGGTTTGATCAGATTAAGGCAAGAATGAAAGCTACTCAAGATCGTCAGAAGTCATATGCTGATAAGTGGTGACGGCCGATTGAGTTTAACGTTGGTGACAATGTGATGGTCAAGGTATCGCCTTGGAAGGGGATTATTCGTTTTAGAAAGAGTGGAAAACTAAGTCCAAGGTACATCGGACGGTTCAGAATTGTAGCTCGTGTGGGAGAAGTGGCTTATAAGCTAGACCTGCCTGAGTAGCTGGAAGGAATCCACTCTACCTTCCATTTTTCCCATCCGAGGAAGTGTCTAGCTGATGATACATCCCACGTACCTCTCCTAGACATTGAGGTAGACGAACAACTAAATTACGTCGAGTAGCCTGTCGAAATGGTGGATCGCAAGGAAAAGAAACTTCGTCACAAGGTCATTCCGTTAGTAAAAGTGTTATGGAAGCATCGTAAAGGATCGGATGCTACTTAGGAGATTGAGGAGGAGATGCATAAATTTCACCCTAGCTTATTTGTGTAATAGATAGGTTTCAGGGACGAAACCTTTTTAAGGAGGGAAGACTTGTAACATCCGTGTTTTTAAGAATATTATAATAAGAAAAGTTCTTTTTTATTTATTGTGTGTCGTGATTTATTTTGGATAAACAATCACGGGACGGAGTGTTAAGTTTTGATTCGTTATGGACTTGAGAATGGTTACGGGCCTAAGTTTCATGAGCTTGGGAGTACTTAAGTTCCTACTCTCCCTAAAGGCTCCAAGCATCCTCATTCATCCATCTTCAACATCCTGACACACACTCTCTCTGTACACACACAACCACGCCCTCCCTTTCCTTCCATAGTTTATCCAAGTTCGAAGGTGTAGCAAGTTAAACCTTACCCCAGCAACGAGAAAATTCGACTATATTTGCAAGTAGTTCAAGAACCAAAACCAAGCCAAATCTTAAAGGTATGTTGTAGATTAAAAATTAGGTTTTTGTGTTAGATTGTGTAAGATTCAAAGATTTAAATGGATCAGGTCTTGCTAAACAAGAAAAGTATGAACTTTAAAGTAAGATTCAAAGATTTTATGTGGATCGGGTCTTGCTAAACAAGAAAAGTATGAACTTTTTGTGTTAGATTGTGTAAGATTCAAATATTTGAATGGAACATTTGAATCGAATGGAAAATTCGACTCGAATGGACCATTCGACTCTAATGGGAGATTCGACTCGAATTGGAGATTCTACTCTAATGGTTTGAGTCGGGCGTTTTCAAGCCAGAACCCCCCCCCCCCCCCGCATTCGTTAAGGGTTTCGTTAGCTTATAAGTTCGGGGTAGTAGAACGAGGAAATTGATACTTTTAATTTTTTAAATAGTTAGTTGTGCCCAATTGAAGAGAGGTATCGCTATTAACTCCAAGAGAAACTGACTTCAGGTTAGTTCTAGCCCCTTTCTCTGTGACATTTTTTGGGGTTGTGTGCATACTCCTATGTGATAGCTAATACACTTATCCTAAGTGATAAGTGTATGATATGTGTATGAATATCTATTGAATGTTATGTTATAGAATGTTGTATGAATGTGCGTATATATATATATATATATATATATATATCTTTATATATGAAATTAAAAGATATGTACAGTATGCACGTATGATAATAAACGTATGAAATGAATATATGAACGATTAATGGGACATGTATGGTTGTATGGTTATGCGAGACAATGGGACCAGACCCTAATAATATCTGAGGAAGGAGGACCAGACCCTAATAATATCTGTGACAGGAGGGACCAGACCCTAATAATATCTAAGATCGGGACAGGAGGGACCAGACCCTAATAATATCTGAGACAGAAGGGACCCGACCCTAATAATATCTGAGATAGAAGGGACCAGACCCTGATAATATCCGAGATAGGGGACCAGACCCTAATAATATCTGAGACAGTAGAAGTAGAATAGTTACAGTATACCATAGGGAATTATGAAAAAAAATATGTAAGTACATATGTATGTACGTTAAGTATGTATGAATGACTTATAGTAAAGTATGAAATACGTATCTTTGGACGCATATAATTATGAACGTGAAAGTATTGTATGTTAATTGATTAACTATAACTCACTCAGCGTAGCTGACTTTTAGTATGCACGCAGGTGAATACATTGAGGCAGGTTGCTTAGAGGGAGACACGTGGCAAATGAATGAAGATTGGTATCGAAGAGAAGAAGAATCACGTGTTATTTATGTTAAAAGTTAATGACTTATGTTAGTTTGCTTATAACAAAGTACTTATGTTTTGTAGGAATGATTGATTTTATATTCTGCGTATGGTTTTAATTAACTCTGATTGTTGAACAATGTGAATGAGTAAATCCAACACAACGAATGTAGGGTTCCCGAGACCGGGGCCTTACAATGTCCATGGTTGATTCCTTAACCGTCTGTACCTCCTGATGTGCGGGAACTGGATGTAAGAAACGGGTCACAATTTTATTAAAAATATATTAACAAAACTAATAAATTTAGTCAATTTACACATTTGAAAAAGTATACATGTACCGTAAACATATCCCAACGAATAACTTGAAATTAATACATGTTGATAACCGTGGTTTTTATCAATTTCTTGAATCGCATAATCTTGAACACTGTTTTGTATAGTCTTCAATGAGTGCTTGAGTCATGCCTTCTTGTACGAATCCTCTGAACTGAAACACACAAACATGAAGATAGGGGTAGAAGCGGAAAGCCAAGGCCCGTGTTTGACACGGTTCCTTAAAACGGATTTCGCGTCTCTAGTGAGAACACGTCTATCTCCAAGGGTACAACAACTAAATGCAGTTGATCTACCGGAGTAGACCACCGAGCCTGAAATGGTACCGTCAAGATTGCTGGAATGAAAGTATATGGGTGAGTGTTCTTAAGTGCATAAAAGTGTCTCAAGGTTGTTGATTTTATAGGACTCATCTTCAACCAAGGCTCACCTTGGTTTTATATAGCACGAGAGGAAAAAGTAACCTAATATTGAAGATAGATTAAGAGTCACTGAAATTAAATGAAAATAATGGCATTGGGTGTCATTAATGCCATTATTTTGTTTTCATACTTTGACTCTTAAACTGCTTTCTTTTCAGCTTCCCTACTAAATGGAAAACGATAACTTTAACACGTTTAAACATTCAACTTTGATCATTGATGTCTCATTCATCTATGCTCAAAATAGTTAATTTATATATCCTGTAGTTATATATAAATATTTATGTCCAAAATTCTAACAATCCCCCACATGAATGGATACCGATAATCACATTTAACTGTCACGATACAATTCCAACAATTGAGTTCTTGCATAGGATTAGTAGCCATTTGAACCTTTCCTTGTAAAGAATACTTATCTTACAAGCTATCAGTAGAACTTGATTTCTTTGAACTGATGGCTTGTAAACACCTCGGCTTTAAGTGGAATACCTCCGGGTGGTATGTATAGATTGCCCAAAGCTTGTAACTTTTAAAGTGATAATAATCATATTTATTTCATATCATAATATAAGAAGTAAACAAGTTTTTCATAAACGAAAGAAACATGAAACATTCATTGATTAATTGGCAAATTCTTTATTTAAATATCCAAAGGTATACTATTAATCTTCATCCTTATCACACCATCGGTTCAACCTGTAGCACATTGAAAATTATATATTTTGTCAACATTAAAGTTGGTGAGAATTCATAAGTTTAAACATATATATATATATATATATATATATATATATATATATATATATATATATATATAATATGAAACTTTGCTCGAGTCACATGTCTCATGTAATAATACCATTCATAATGTAAACGATAAGAAGTGTGAAATAACGCCCCGCTCTCCCAAACATAGTTGCGAAACTAGGGGAATGATAACAACCGTTAAATCCAACCGAGACATAGTATAGGCGGCGCGTGTACGTCTTGTCGGACCCTCGTTATATATACCAATCGTAAAGCAATAAACGCATTGCAGATAATATATATATGATAATCATAAACGACAATGAAGGACAATAATAACATGTTCGACCCAAGCGCTAATTGGTTGAAATTGATAACATAAACTAACGATGAAAAACTATTAACATGCTACACCCAAAAATGTAATAAATATTAAAATTGTGGTTATGAACACTTACTTGATGGAGTTACGCGAGTGAAGATGAATTAAACAAATAAGCGAGCTGAACCGGACAGGTTCAGTTCGGCGAGCGGTCTTAGAAAATAGACACTAGGTTTAAGACGACGGCCATGAAATTAAAAATAACAAAAGGTGGGGATAAGTTTTGTTCAAAGTTTGGTGTTTAAGAGTTAAGGATGAAAAATATCTACTATATTATGCTTTCGTGTAAAATTATGCAACTTTGTAAATTTTATTCAAGAATTGGGTTGCGATAATTGTTTGTCAAATATTATGAGTTCAGTCCGGTCAAGAAAGTCAAACGAACCAAAAAAGCAAGAAAATATATTTAAATGAGCGGTTCATTTTGAGTGGGACTCGAACCTGGTTTTTATGATGGGTTAGTTTCCGTCAAGATAAAAATGTTATTCTTAGCTTATATCTTTAAGAATTTATTTTTCAAAGTTTATTTGTATAAAATTTCTAAACTTAGACCAAAAAGAAGCAGAAGCGAGTTGAGTTCGTTTTTATCGGATGAACACCGGTGTTAAATATTTTTACCCCAATATTACATCCTATATAAGATAAACAGGCAAGAAAAATACACGACCAACCTGAGGAGTGAACACAAGATGAAGAGTAAACTTAAAACTTAGAACGCTTTGAATTTTTGAAGTCAAACTTATGCAGAACACCAAAGAGAGCTCAAAGAAAACAACTTTTTGGAATTTTGATTATGGTAAAGTGTAATGCAGAGATATGGAGTCCAATTTATAGGGTACAGAGATGTTTCAATTTATTTGAATTGGTCAAGAACTTAATTGCATTGAAAATAATTTTTAAAACTTTGAAGAAAATCCTAAATATAGAGTGGTATCATAGGGGAAATGATTAAGAGGTAATAATTGAGTCATAACAAAGATAATCAAAACATAGAACGAATCAAAATGATCATGAATCGGCTTGAATGCTCGTTTTGAATAAAAAAATCCATAACAGCGACTCTGGTCGCGTGTCGCGACTGGCCCGTGGTGGCTCCAATGTGTAGCGCGACCAGAACATAACTGTTGCATGTTCTTATCGTTGCATGTTTTTGAGTCCATCGCGCTACGAGACAGGCACCTCTGCTGTCCGTCAGGATATGCGACGCGACCAGAACATCAAATTTTTTTGTATTTGACACAAATGGTCCTTAGACAGTGTTTTAGATGCAATAGTGGTTCGAAATACATGAAAGTCAACTTGTAGAAAATTACATAACATTCCCATAACATAGCATGCATAAATACTCAATAAATACTCCACTTTAATGATAAACGAAAGATTCGAATTAGAAAACGAATCGGGGAAACGGATTTAGATACAAACACAAAATTTTGATGAATGCCACAACATTCCCAACTTTTAAGAAATTTCGTCTCGAAATTAGCAGTTATCATCCACAGAAAAATATGCGCATACTTAGACTACACTTGGTCCTCACTTTCCCAATGAAATCCGCACCACGATTGGATTCCAAATAAAATTTGACGAAAGCGATTCGACTACAGTTGGTTTCCTTATCCTTTCGATACATTATCTCCAACCGTCTCTTAACGAAGTGCATGGTTTCATGGATACGCACTTCGCCAAGAGGGATATGTAGATTTTTGTCGGCTAGACACTTTCGAAGGTTTGAGATATGAAACACTGGATGGATGCCCTGAAGCTCTTGCAGAATCTTGAATCGGTAGGCTACATATTCGATTATTTTGAGAACTTTAAATGGACCAACAAAACAGGTGCAGTTTACCTTTCATAGAGAAACAAACTACTCCTTTCCAAGGTGAAACCTTGAGGAGAACAAGGTCCCTGACTTTGAATTCCAGAGATCTACGTCGCTTATCGGCATATGCATTTTGACGATTCCTAGCTGCGAGCATATTGTTATGAATTTGAGCGATTTTGTCAGTAGTATCTTGTACCATTTCTGGTCAAGTGAGCTGAGCTTCACTGAACTCATTCCAACTAATAGGATAACTACATTTACTACCGTAGAGTGCTTCGAATGGAGCCATTTTGATATTTAAATGGTAAATGTTATTGTACAAAAACTCAATCAACAGAAGATGAGTATCCCAATTACCACCAAAATTTAGCACACAAGTTCTTAGTATATCCTCAAGGGTTTGAATGGTTCGTTCAGACTGACCATCCATTTGGGGATAATCTACGGTGCTAAGATCTAAACGGGTTCCCAAAAGGAGATTGAAGTGATTTCCTGTGACATTCGTGACAAAATCGAGTATGCCTTAGTATTTGTTTATTAAATAAGTGATTAACCGCTAATTGCGTAGCGAACAAACAATTAACCGAACGGGTCTGGTTATGACCCAAATATCCCGAGGGGCCATCTATAAGTGATATATGCCTATTATAAACCAACATATTGATATTAAGGCTTTAGTATGATAGCAAACTAGTTAAACGAAAACATGCTCGTTTGACTACCTGCTTTGGATTTAAACGTGAAAGATAGTTCCGAAACAAGCATTGTATCATCCGTTAAGCCGAAAAATATTTACCAAACACTTTTTGGGGATGTTTTAACGATCCGTGAAAATATTTTTGGTTTTTACAAACAAATAGTATGTTTTTCTAAATTTACAAGAAATTGGCTGAAAAACACTCGTTTTCACGCTGTTTATCGCACCCGGTATATTTTTCTCGACAAAAACCAAACCCAAAATTATCTTGGACTTGGAATTTCACGTTCGAGTATGCAAAACGAGACTAATCGGCTAATATTGGGCTCCGAGGGGGCCCAACAAGCCCAGCCCGCCAAAGTGGCCCAGAGGGGCCTAGATATTTTTGGACACAGTTTTCTCATAAGTTCTTTAAGTAAAATCTGCCAACCTTCAAAATCCAAGGTAAAAATTGCTTATTTGATTCAACTTTTAGCCTATTTAATCATCGTTGATTACATATAAACATAGTTTGATGACCAAAAATCACTCCTAAACATGTAAAAAACCCTAAAAATGGTTCATAAACGTGCTTTGATCCTACACATGGTTAGGAATCAGAATCATACTCTTTTTTGGCCATAAACACAGATTAAAGGGTTTAAACGACGTTTTTACGGTTCAAAAGTTCGGTTTAGAACTCTAACCGAAACCCTAACTTTCATGGCTGGTCTCTTGATGATACAAGCTTGGTTTGTAATATAGGTCCTGTACTTAGCTTGTGTAGAAGCACAAGAACCCGGAAATTTGTTTAAGAGAGCGAAAACGGGTGAAAACCGCAAAGGTAATGCCGAAATGCTCGATTACTAATGCCGAAATGCTCGATTACGGGCTGTTTAGGTTGAGGTTGTGATGTGTACATTTTTAGGTTATAAAACTTTTTAGGGACATCCGGGGCAATATGATTGGGCCCCTATCCAAATTTGGTAAATTTCCGACCATTCGAGAATATTTGGTGAATTTATTACCGCTTTGGGGCGTTTACTTAGGAAAAATAGTTAAAATGCTTGAAAATTTATGAAATTTTGTGGGGAACTCAGACTTATTATATTATGATCACTTATGAAATTTGGGTTCATTTGGAAAAGCTTAAATATGTTTTGTGCATTCGCGCTTATTTGAATTTTCATGGTTGTTTTTGGCTCGAAAATGGTATTTGGCAAGATTATTAGCTTCTGTAATTGCTACAAGTTATTTTGAGAAGTTTCTTGATCAGTCAAGAATTTTGACGTATTTTTCGGAAATTATTTGGTGTAAACGGACGATTTTCGGACCAAATATAGCATATAAAATGATTTTTTATAAATTTATAAATCAGTAAATAATTCTAGAAATATATTTATAAAAATATACATATTTTAATTGATAAGTGGCTAAATTTTTATTATTTAACGATTAACGAATAATGAATTATGCTAATCTGAAGATTAAACAAATTCAATTCTAATAAAAGCCGACGAGTTTGTGATTAACGAACCTGTAGAATATCTGAACATCAAGAGTGATCAAAAACCATATATTTTGACTAATTAAGTAAAAACAAACTTTTTATGAGAAATCCGGACAATTTGGTTAGATTGTGCATGTTCTTCTCCAAACCAAATTGAATAAACGAAAACGAGCCTGGTAGCGAATCTAGACCCCTAATTTGTGATCTTTCTTTATAACTTAATCATTTTGTCAACCAACACGTTTACCCAAGTTTACACTCTTTTCCAAACGTGTAAACGAGCAACATGGCCCAGCTGGTGAAACAAGGAAACTGAGCCAAGTTCGATTTTAAACATTAGACATTGAACAACATCACAGTCTAAGCCTATTGACACTTCCTGGGTATTACAGCGGCACCCAAACTAGCTATACAGCCCAGCTTAGTATAAAGATTATAATAATATTAGAATATTAATATTATTATAATATTGATTTAGGGACTAAGTGATAGCAAGGGAAATGAACCCCGAGCCGACCTCGCACTGAGTGCCTACAAAACCATGAGTTTCATGACCCCTCTCTTTAAACTATTTTACGAACTTTTGGGGTGAAAAGCATGTTTATACATGCTATCTATCTAAAAATGGTTCAGGATACAAACTATCTGAACACTTATATATGAAAAGTCCCTACAAACATAATGATTGACTACGTGCTGATAAAAGGTCATTATTATCGTTGATTGATATATTAAGTGGAGATAGTACGAATGATAAAAGATAATGAAATTACACGTGACAACATGTTTATACAAACACGTTATGTAATGTTAAACATAACTAATTTGGGAAACAACATGGTTTGTAATGGCCATGAATTGCATGGTCTGTGATGATCATGGGGCTATTGTGGGCGGAAGGGGGGGGGGGGGGGCGCATAATAGTAATAAACTAAAGTTGAGTATGGCCTATGAGCCAAGTTCTGTTGCAACTTACTAAACTAACGTTGAGTATGGACTATGAGCCAAGTTCTGCTGCAACTAAACAGACTAAATTGATTATGACATGAATGCCAAGAAAAAATTGTGATTATACATATTGTGGGCGGAAGGGGGGCCACCGTTATTGGTGATACGTGATAAATACTATATCTGTGTGTGTGTGTGTGTATACATACTATGTGGTTAGGTGTAGGAAATAGTGTAGAAAATTCTAATTATTTGTGTATACACTGTGTAATGCTTGAGTTTACGTGGAACGTTGTGGGCGGAAGGGGGGCCAAAGTGGTTGGTTTTACATGGAACCGTTGTGGGCGGAAGAGGGCCACAGTGGTTGATTTTACGTGGAAAATGAAGGCACGTAGTAAGAACGAACAGTCACGATTTTATCGTAATTTCAAACTTTATCATAAACTTATACACATAAATATGAATATACAAAGACACAGATGTACATATACAAACGTAAATGCATTTTCTTACATACGCGCGTACATAGAAACTATGATTGTGTGGTACGCAGAACTGATTTCATTAAAACTTATGAAACTCACCAACTATTTGTAGTTGACCTGTTTTTAACATGCTTTCAGGTTTCAGGAAAATGGAGTACAGTGCTTATGTGCTATTTGTTTGGGTTTTGATTGATGGTATGTAAACTGGTACAAGCATTCGAGTTAGAAGTGAAGTAGTTGAAGAACTAGTTTTGATTGTATCACCTAGTTTGTAAAAGGTGTTAAAACAATGTAAAATATTGTAAATTAGTTAATAATGTTTCTTTATGAACAATGTATTTGATACCACTTGTGTCTGTTATATTACCGTTTTACGCTTCCACAAATCGCTTAACGGGGCGTGACAGAAGTTGGTATCAGAGCCATTGGTTATAAAGGATTAGGTTACCCCTTAGGATACCTATAATATAACCGTAGGCTCGATTATATATGGGAAACTTAATAATGAGTAACAATCGATACTGATGGATGCCGGGATGAACTCGTAGGGAAAGTGAGTTATTATGGCCTGGAAAGTAATAACATCTTGCTTGTATGAGGGAATTCGGGGAGAAGTCGCGGAACATACTGATATCTAAAAATGGCAACATACATGTATAAAGGTGATGTGGAGTATATATGTAATGTTCACACGTGCTTATCTGAAACGACGTATTGGGATACGTGTATGTACGGTACTACCGATAATATTGAATCTTATCGTAACGAATATTATATTCGGTTATAATCAGTATTAATTCTTATTCTAATTAAAATTATATCTTACCAAAATTAATATTATATTTTATTATAGTTAATATTAAACATGTCTATAACAAATAAAGTATTTTATTTTGCCTTAATTAATAATATCCTTTATGCTTATCTAAGCTCGAAAAACGTTATTTTATGACTAACTATTGCACCGAGAGATATCGAGATCGGGTGGTTTTGTGATAGATAAAGAACCGGTGTTGCCTGTGAATGAGAATGCGAGGATGCTTTAGCAAGTTTAAACTAAATCTGGTGATGTGACGGAACCACAAAGGGGCTTAATATACAAGGCCCGGGAACGAACCATGGGAGGTGTGACCTACAGATAATAATTTCAAGGGAATACACATATAATACTTCTCAACTTGGATCTAATCCTATCCTATACACTCGTTTTCAAACAGTAAACTAAACATTTTTCTGTTCGTCTCTCCACTTTCGCTTTTCGAAAACAAACAGTATTCCTAGGAAAGTACCTAGTGATGAGTCTGATTTATCAAATTAAAAATATAATAATTACTTTATTGAGCCCCCAATTCTATAAACAGACCGTGACTACTAGCACATATAATATACTAATGATATTTCAAAAAGAAATATTAATAACAATAATAATTTCCTTTACATATCACCAGTACAACTAACTCTGATGAACCTCCTTAACTAGCAAACTCTTCGAACCATCTATGAACGAGAACCTCCAACCTCTCCTATATTTTTGCTATTCCAATTGGTTATTATAGGAGAGAAACCTCATGCTCACGAATCGATGACGCGCCTGACTAGAATGGGACATACCCCCAACCAGTAAATTACAACTTTTAGTAGACCCAGCATGCTTGCGTGTACCGAATGACCTGGCGAAAGAATATATTCTATAGTTATATTTAAAAACCTCCAAGGGTCTAGTGGGATATACGAGTGCATTCCTATGATAGCACACTAACTAAACTCGTAATGAGCAACTGTCTACTTACGGGAGGGGCCGAACAAAAACAGTTGCTCAATGATGAGATCGTGCCAACATAATTGTTATGATGTGTACTTGGATAGATAAGGATAGTACGGTATTGTGGTATATAGTTTTCGATAATCCATCAAGCATATAATTGTGTGTGGTATGCTGATATAGAGGAAAAATTTGGCCTTCCGTTACAATACTGACCTTACAGGGTTAAAATTTCTTGTCACTTGGTGGCAACTTTTGATATATACATAAAGACAATGGCCTTTGTTTGGCTAAATCGATATGCTATCCTTGATATATAGACACATGGACAGAGATGTGTAATACATATGTGCTATTTGAAAATCCTGAATACTTGCTAATGTGATTCCTTTTGTGATGAGTTATGTAGCGAACTTTTATTCGTTATGGTATAATTGGTTATCATTATAGAATGGCCCCGGATAAAACAAACATACTATTTGAGGCAGTGGTGGCTGAGATGATTGCTCGGCAACGGCAGACAGTAACTCTGACAATAGCAGCACGATTCGCTACTGGCATTAACACGGCAATGAATGCAAATCAAATACCGAACACTAATACGGTCGCGAATACTATTTCGCCGCCCAATACTAATATGGTTGAAAATGTTATGCTCCCAATCAATACTAACATTGTCACGAATGATACTCCCCCACTGAACACTAATGCTACTACCAATATTAATAAATTCCCCCATTAAATTCCATTGGAAATGGAAATCTCCTACCGAACATGAATACTGGTCGTAACAATCGTGATCCTTCACGACGTGAACATTTGTTTAAACAATCTATGTCATACAAACCTGTAATTTTTAATGGTACTAAAATATCAAATTGGGGTAGTAAAATGAATCGAAGCAATAGAACATGTTATCAGTACCAGTAGTGCCCATTAAATTGCACCGTTGAGTATGCCAATTGTACATTTGTTGACCACGCCTTACATAGTAGAAAACGATGGTACGAATTCTGGAACAAAAAGTAATCAACCACATGACTTGGGCAAGACTTTAAACCTTTATATTGAAACATTTTCTTCCAAGGAACGAAACCTAAAAATTAGAACACGAACCCGAGAAATCGAAAGAGGAAAATGTGGATCAACTGGAATACACAAACCGTTCTAAAGATCTGTTTTAATTGATGCCAGGGTTAATAGCCCAGAAGTAGAGAATTTAGCTAATTCAATTAACAACTAAACCTTTGAGAATGTTGTGACACAAGCCGGCGTGGTAGCTTTTGATTTGGTCAGGAATAGTGTGTTAAGAACTCCCGGGAAAGTCATTTAATACAAAACAAATCAATCGTGAAACAGGGGGTACAAGAGCTACAACTAAGTAAACGTGCGCATCCTACAACCCAAAACGATACGACATTTAACTTTAGTTCTGAATGAAAAGTATACAAGGAGTCTTCTCTGAGGTGTGGATAATGAAGTTATTATAAGGGAATGCCGAATAAAGGTATGTAATGAAAGCGGGAAGATTGGATACTATACCTGGAGCTGTGGAACCCTTATAAACACTGTAAATATACCATTTTAACCTCACCATCTTCAATTACCCCAACCACAACCAATTCGCTCATAATCTACAACAAACCATCAGGTTGCAATGAGTATGGCAGAATAAAAAGCTTAAAAAGGAACTGTCCCAGGTTAAACCGAGAACAAGCATTGATGTCTAACTAGACTAGAGGCTGGGATCTGATAGAACACGACAAGACCTAAATATGGTTAAGAACACAATCGTAAATACTTCCATTTCGTTGTTATAAGTATCTGTCGAAGTCTTATTCCATCTAACTTCTTACTCTTGGAAAAGAATATGTAACAGTTAGTAAATTAATAAGTCCCTATACTATAGAACCCACTAAAGGTAAAACTATAACTGTTAAACATACTGTTCAAAACTTCCCTCTCAACCTAAACAACTAGTTATTCCCCGTCGATGTGCTCCCGGTGAAAGTGAGGAGTTGTTATGTAATAGTTAGTATGGACTACTTGATCGAATTCAAAATGAAAGTCATATATAAGGATATAACTATTATAATACCTCTCCCAGATAAAGAAGTGATCCAGTACATGGAATAAAACCTAGTACCTTAATGTCTTTCCTATCCCCTTCTTAAATTATATATTATAACAATTGCATCAAAGATTCATGTAGACCCCAGCGGGATAAACACTTTTCCAGTATTACTTAAAATTTATCCTCCTAATTCAAAAAGGACCGAGATTATGAATGGAAGTGAAACAAAGTAATAGCATATACCCCCCAATGACTAAACACGAATGAGAAGAACTACACTATCCGTAACCGAAAATATGGAACGGTTGCTTTTATACCCAAGATCTGGAGGCATTACTTTTATACTACTAACGGTAAGAGTTACACAACCATAAAGACTTAAGAGTTGTAAGTAATCAAAACAAGTTAAATAAGAGGCAATGGAGATTGGGTGGAATTGTTAAACAATCATAACTATGAAAACCGAAGAAATTCCTTAATACAAGAACCGAAACTTGAACTTCAAGATTTTATAGCCTCAATAACCTAGTGATGAACGAAGAAAAGTCAGGCTAGATGTTCTATTAGACCCTTGTTCAAATTCAGCAAAATGGCGATGTGTTCTTTAGTCAAACCATGATAAACAAACTCGCCCTTCTCAATCTCATCCGCATTCACTATACTCTTTACAACCCATCCACTTCAACAAATAAAATAGTCTTCACCCTCAGCGTATTAATGGGTTATACGTTGGTAGACTCTTTATACACCACTATTTTTTACCCACTCGACTCCACCTCAGCAGGTGTTGGACCAGATGTAGAAGCACTTGGTTGCTGATCAAAATTGCCCGCTTTAGGACCATCGTGGTGATATTGATCTTTCAACACCTTTAACATGTCTTCTTTGCATTGTAGTTGAAGAATCAACTCATCCTGTTTCTCAATTCTCTCCCCTTGAGCAGCTACCAGGGCTTTCAACTTGTCATTTTCTCTATTCAAATACTGTAGCCCTCTCATCATTCTTAACTGATCTGCTGTCATTACATCTTGAAACAACCTATCAGCATCCATCTGCGTAAATTTTAAGTGAACCAGGTTCATAAGATGAAACATTTGTTGTTGAACCTACAAAGTAGAGAAACTGGGAGAAAAGGCAACAAAGGACCTTGCGGTCGAACAAACTGCAATACAAGAGTATGGATCATCTGAGTAGGTGTAGCAAGAGAAGTAGTAGGAATAGCTTCTACAATAGTTTGTGCAGGTTCTTGGATATATACACACCAGCACCCCTTCTTGACCTTTCTTCTTAGGCACACTGGTAGCAACAGCTTTGCCATTATCTTTGCATTAAACTTTTTAGGCCTGTGCCTTTTTGATACTATGACTCTATAAAAATCCACCAACGTTGGAAAATTTATAGACTGCTTAAAGACTCTAGTCTGCGCCACCGCATCATAGTATCGAGCAAAACTGTCTTCCGTTATCGTCAACATTCAGATTTGTGCCACCGCGCAACATAGTATAGAGCTTTGCGGATATAAATACGTATCAAGGTAGGTTTTTATTAGAAGTGATCAAGTGACACAATGCTTGAGCATGATTCGATCTTTCATACCGGTCCTTACGCAAGACTTAGTTAGGTTAACAAGACCCTAAGATGTTTCCCACATAGAACAAGTTCATTAATTTCCAACAAGTCTAAAGTCAAACAAGAGCTAAGCCATCCGACAGATGTATTACAGATCTATACGTTTCCACTACAGTACCTTATGTGTGTTGATATTACTATTCACACAAATATTCATATAATCCGTAGAGACTTTGTAAAACAAACAAAAACAAACATTTTTTTTAGATTTAATTACTCAAGATTTACCAACTCTCTAGCTGAATTGATTTTGAAAAACGAGTTTAATCAAAATCTTTAGTAAATAGATCAGCCAAATGAACCAGTGTGTCGACCTTTTCCAACACAATCAACTTTTTCTCAACACAATTCCATTTGAAATGATGATGAACTTCAATATGCTTAGTGTTGCTGTGTTACACGGGATTGTTAGTTACTGAGATGACAGCATTATTATCAATGAAAATTGGAGTATGAGTGAAATTCATACTGTAGTCGCGCATTTGTTGTTGTATCCACAAAACTTGTGAGCAGCAACCAGAGGCTGCTATGTATTTGGCTTCACATGTGGAGAAACTAGCTAGGGTCTGCTTCTTTCACTGCCACGACACTAATCTTCCTCCCAAGTATTGACAACTACCAGGTGTAGACTTCATGTTCTGATTGCATCCCCCATAATCAGAGTCTGTGCATGCAACAAGATCCAAACCTCCTTCATATGGATACCGGTGTCCCATCTTTGGTTTCCCTTCTAATTACCGTAAGATCCCTTTCACTGCCTTCAAGTGTGACTCCTTAGGATTATCCTGGAAACGAGCACACAAATAAACTGCAAGCATAATGTCAGGTGTAGAAGCAGTTACCTATTTTTGAGCGGTATAGAGTTGGATCAACATCCTTAGTGCTCTTTGAGTCAAGTGTAAGCTTATGATTCACACAAATAGGGGTATCAAATGATGCACTATCTTCCATATATATTGAATCTTTAACATGTCATCGGACATATTTTGTCTGATGGATGAGCATGCCACCTCCGTTCTGATCAACCTACAAATCTAAAAAGAAAGTGAGCTCCACCATTACATTCATCTCAAATTTCTTCTTCTTGACCCGCTAAAATTCTTGACACATTTCAACTTTTGACGCCCCGAAGATAATATCATTTACATACACCTGAACTTACAGAGAATCCCGTTTGTCCCATTTGACGAACAGTGTGCTGTCAATTTTGCCTCTCACAAACCTATTCTCTTGAAGGTATTCTGATAATGTTCTGTACCTGAGGCAGACCATATAAATCTTTACTCAACCTATAAACATGATATCATAATTTGGATAAGTGAATCTTGGTGGTTGCTTAACATACACCAATTCCTCTACTTAATTTACTTCTTTTGAGTCCTTTGTAATATTTTAGCCTTTCCTTCTATCAATTTTCCTTTTTTAAGGTACATATGCTTGCTACGTGACCCTTTAGTATGACATCTAAATCATGGCCTAAGAACATTAAGATTAGCTTTGATTGACCAAGCTGCTTCAACAGAGTTAATTTTTGAGGATGTGGAGGCCTATACTATGATGGGTTGTGAGGTACGAACGGGTTTAGACCATTTTTAGGCTTAATAAAATCCACGTTCGACTCTTTAGACAAAGTACCTGCCTTGTCATCCATCATATTTCCTTTACAAACTTAATCGGTGTGAGATTACTCAACTTTATCTGAGCATTAATCTGTTATTTCAGTGAAGTTAATTAACTTAGTCTTTGGTACCTAAGCATGATCAAGGACGGCGAACTTAGGTAAGTCGTTCTACCTGATGCGACGTTTGATTTTTGATCAGCTGCTGGCTCGGGATAAAAATAGAGCTGATCTTCGTTGAACTCCTCTAAGGTTTTATTAATACAGTTGTTATTATATGAAGGCGGGACTTCAGTGAATTCGAGTCCCTATTTATCTTTTGATGACCTTAAGGTGCTCAACGCATGATTCAAGACACTAGAAGAGTTTCTCAATTGTTCCAGTTTTCTTTTTAACTAGTTACCTTCACTTGAAAGTCAGCTATTTCCTTCTCCTTTGATGAGATAATTTTTGGCTTTTTCTTTAACCACTTCATAAGAGAGTTCAATTACTTGGACTTTTTCACCTAGTTTTTCTTTTAGTCCTCTTATGTCCTTTTCATAAATTTTAATTGTTAGACATATTTTTTCTATTTCTCTTTTATGTAGTGGTTATCTTCTTTTATCTTTTTTCTTATTTCATTGTTCTGACTAGTTAGTTGGTTCATTTGTTTAGTTAAATTTTGACACCTTAAACAAGACCTTCAATACTTACCTCAGATAGCAGGTCACTCAGTTCTGCCATGTAGGCTTGATCATCTCCATTGGAAGAGTTGTTTTCCTCCTTGTCAAAAACCAATTTTGCAGCATGTGCTTATTCGTTAACTTCTTCTACTTTCAAGTTCCAGATATATGCCCCATTTGTTGAGATACCATAGCCTTTACTTCACTTCTACCTCCAAACTGATTAGCCTATTGAATTGAACTTCTTTCAACTTTTTCATTTGTGAATTCATGAGCAAAGTGACCGTTCTTTGACAGTTGTAGCACCAAACTTTAGTTTTGTCAAAACCTGGTTTTAAGCCACAAACCTTCTACATGTCTTCTTCCCCTCTTCACTCTTCTCACTATCACGACCATTCGCCACTATGAATCCATCTATTCCATGCCATCAGTATCAATCCGATCATAGTCATCATCTAAGGTTGCTGGATCTACAATCTTTCCTCTGATATAGTTCTCATATGATGCTATGAAAGATGCATATAAGGCAAATTGTTGATCAGTCGACTTAACACTCATTGGCATAGATGAGTAATTCACACTAGGTGGGACTACCCATAGAGCTACTAGCACTTGATTGACTTGTAGTTGGAGTAGCCCCTCCGACCACAAAAAGATATTCCAGTTTGGGTTCATCACTACTCTTGGACTTCCACTTTCAACCCCATCAATACCCATGTAGTATGCTGCAGACCCCAAGGCTGAACTTGAAGACACTTTGACCCCATACATTGACGGATCCAAAACCTGATCAGTACATGTTCCCATTCTATTCAAGTTCATCTCATACCCTTTAAGTCTATTAACTACTTCTTCTAATTCAACTTTCTCTATATCCTTATCATCTTTGATCGTCACGGCATACAACTCCCATTTTGGTGGAAGGGCTTCGAGAAGCTTTTCTACTATCTCAATAGCTTCCAATTTGATGTCATAGTTATTGAGTTCAGTCATAAGATGGTAGTATCTAGTGATTATGTCGTTCAGAGACTCATTCTTCATTTATTTAAAGACAGAGATACAAGTTTTTGGTAATTTGCTTTTTGAGTTTCTTATAGAGACATTTCCCTCATAAGTATTCTCCAATGCTTCTCACATATCTCTTGCAGTTTTATAGTTCTTAAATGTTTGGTGAATTTCTTGAGGTAAAGCCGTATTTATTGCTGCTCTCTTCCTTCAAAAGTAGAAGTATATAACGATCTTCAATACACACCCACATCTTGGCATCTTTCCATTTGATGTACTGCTCGAATATCTCTTTCCATCGAACGAAGTCAGGTCCTATCACACCCCGTTAAGCGATTTGCGGAAGCGTAAAGCGGTAATGTAACAGACACAGCTGGTATCAAATACATTGTTCATAAAGAAACCTCGTTAACTAATTTACAATATATTACATTATTCTAATATCTTTTACAAACTAGGTGATACAATCAAAACTAGTCCTTCAACTGCCTCACTTCATACTCAAATGCTCACAGCATCAATCACAACCAAAACATGTAACACATAAGCAATCTACTCCACTTTTCTGATTACCTGAAAAGCACATTAACAATAGGTCAACTACGAATAGTTTGTGAGTTTCATAAGTTTTAACAAAATCAATTCTGCGTAACACACATTCGTAGTTTGTATATACGCGTTCTTATGTAAGAAAATGTATTTACGTTTGTATATGTACATCTGTGTCCTTGTATGTACATATGTAAATGTATAAGTTTAGGATAAAATTTTGAAATTACGATAAAATCGTGACTGTTCGTTCGTACTACGTGCCTTCATTTTCCACATAAAATCAACCACTGTAGCCTCCCCTTTCCGCCCACAATGGTTCCATGTAAAATCAACCACTTTAGCCCCCCTTCTGCCCACAACGGTTCAACGTAAAATCAAATATTACACAGTGTATACACCAATAATTAGTATTTCCTGCGCCTATCCACATACTATGTATATACACACACACACACACACACATATAGTATTTATCACGTATCACCAACCACTGTGGCCCCCTTCCGTTCGCAATATGTATAATCACAATATTTTCTTGGCATTCATGTCATAATCAAGTTAGTCTGTTTAGTTGCAGTTTAACTTGGCTCATAGGCCATACTAAACTTTAGTTTGTTACTATCGTGCCCCCCCCCCTTCTGCCCACAATAGCCCCATGATCATCGTAGATCACTTTATCCCCATGGCCATTACAGTCCACGTTGTTTCCCAAATTAGTCATGTTTAACATTACATAACGTGTTTGTATTACCATGTTGTCACGTGTAATTTTATTATGTTTTGTCATTCGTACTGTCTCCATTTAATATATCAATCAACAACACTATTCACCTTTCATAAGCACGTAGTCAATCATTATGTTTGTAGGGACTTTTCATATATTAATGTTTAGATGATGTATATCCTGAACGTTTTCAGATAGATAACGTATATAAACATGCATTTCACCCCAAATGTTTGTAAAAAGCAGTTTAAAATTGGGGTCATGAAACTATGGTTTTCTAGGCACTCAGTGCGAGATCAGCTTGGGGTTCGTTTCCCTTCCTATCACTTAGTCCCTATACTCAATATTTATTTTAATATTATTATAATGTCTATACTAAGCTGCGGCTATATAGCTAGCCTGGGTGTGACTGTAACACATAGAAAATGTCAATAGGCTTAGATTATAATGTTCAATGTCTAATGTTTAAAATCGAACTTGGCTCGGTTTTCCCGTTTCACCAGCTGGGCCAAGTTGCACGTTTATGCGTTTGAAAAATATGTATGGGGATGTAAACTCGGGTAAACCTGTTGGTTGATAAAATGATTAAGTTATAAAGAAAGATCACAAATTAGGGGTCTGGATTCGCTACGGGGCTCATTTCCGTTTATTTAGTTTGATTTGGAGAAAAACGCCCACAATCTATCCAAATTGTCCGGATTTCTCATAAAAAGTTCGTTTTTACTTGAGTAATCTGAAAATATGCTTTTTGATCACTCATGATGTTCTGATATTCTAACAGGTTCATTAATCACGAACTCGTCGGTTGTTATCAGAATTGAATTTGTTTAATCTTCAGATTAGCATAATTAATTATCTGTTAATCGTTAAATTATGAAAATTTAGCCACTTATCAATTAAAATATGTAGATCTTAATAAAAATATTTCTCTAATTATTCACTAATTTATAAATTTATAAGAAATCATTTTATATTCTATATATAGCTCGAAAATCGTCCGTTTGTACCAAACAATTTCCAAAAATTCCGACAAAATTCCTGAGTGTACAAAATATATCCCAAATGTGGTCCCTGATGTCCCTGCAAAATTTCATGACCTAAAAATATGCACATCACAACCTTAACCTAAACAGCCAGTAATCGAACATTTTGGTATTACCTTTAAGGGTTTCGCCCGTTTTCGTTGTCTTAATCCAATTTCCGGGTTCTCGTGCTTCTATATAAGCTAATTACAGGTCCGATGTCACAAACCAAGCATGTATCATCAAGAGACCAGCCATGAAAGTTAGGGTTTCGGTTTGGGTTCTAAACCGAACTTTTGAACAGTAAAAAGTTCGTTTAAACCCTCTAATCCATGTTTATGACAAAAAAAAACTATCAAACCAGGTTCTTAACCATGTATATGATCAAAACATGTTTATGGACAATTTTTTAGGTTTTTACATTGTTAGGAATGATTTTTTGTAATCAAACTATGTTTATATGAATTTAAACATGATTAAACATAGATTAAAAGATCAAAACATGGAAGGTTACCTTAGGTTTTTGAGGTTTTGGTGAAGTACAACAATTTTCTGGATACATAAGTTCTGGAATGTGTTTAAAATATCTCGCAATACTTAATTATAAAGAAACATAAGTAAAATAAATATCTACGGTTTTTTGTTTTTTTCAACTTTGGCGGGCTGGGCTTGTTGGGCTCCCCTTTGGACCGATTTGGCCCACTTTTCTTAATTCACATGCCCGAACGTTAAATGCGGAGTCCCAATTTATTTCGGGCTTGGTTTTTGGTATGAAAAATATACCGGGTACGACAAATAGTGCGAAAACGAGCGTTTTTTCGACCATTTTTGTGTAAATTTATAAAACCATAGTATTTTCTTTTTGTAAAAATCAAAAATATTTTCAAGGATCAAAAATACTTTCAAGGATCTTTTTCGACCATATTTGGTAGATCTTTTTCGGCTTAACGGATGATATAATGCTTGTTTCTAAACTATCTATCGCGTTTGAATCAATAGCGGGTAGTTAAAAGAACATGTTATCGTTTAGCTGGTTTACTATCGTACTAAATCCATAATATCGATATAACGGCTTATATTAAATGTATATCACTTATAGATGGCCCCTCGAGACATATGGGTCATAACCAGACCCGTCTGGTTATTCGTTCGTTCGTTACGCAATAAGCGGTTAATCGCTTATTCGATTCGTGATGCATCTGGTTTTGTCATGAATGTCACATTCTCCACCAGTTAAGAAATTTTATCCCCTTTGTAGTTATGTCACATCACTAGATTTAGTTTAAACTTGCTAAAGCATCCTCGTATTCTCGTTCACAGGCAACACCGGTTCTTTATATGTCGTAAAACCACCCGATCTCGATATCTTTCGGTGCAATAGTTAGTCATAAAAGAACGTTTTTCGATAGTTTAGATCAGCGTAAAGGATATTATTAATTAGGGCAGAAAATAAATTATTTTATTTGTTGTTAACAGATATAATATTAATTATAAAAAAATATAATATTAATTTTGGTAAGATATAATTTTAATTAGAATAGGAATTCATATTAATTATAGCCGAATATAATATTCGTTATGATGAGATTCAATATTACCGGTAGTACCGTACGTACACGTATCCATATACCTCGATTCAGATAAACACATATGCACGTTACATATATACTCCACATCACCTTTATACACGTATGTTGCCATTTTTACCTATCGGTATGTTCCGCGACTTCTCCCCGAATTCCCTCATACAAGCAAGTCTGTTATTACGTTCCAGACCATAATAACTCACTTGCCTTACGAGTTCATCCCGACATCCATCAATATCTATCGTTACTCATTATTAAGTTTCCCATATGTAATCGAGCCTACAGTTATGTTATAGGTATCGTAAGGGATAACCTAATCCTTTATAACCAATGGCTCTGATACCAACTTCTGTCACGCCCCGCTAACATTAACCAGGGCAGGAGAGACGTGACCCAGTGCTTATTGACATTGCTGCAGATAGTACTGAACTTGCAGCAGTCAGATGCCTACCACCGTTGGTGTTTGGATAGGGTGACAGTCCGACTGTGGAGCTGTTACTGGGTGATCACTGTGTTGTTGTTGTTATGTTTATGGTTAGTCCATCATTCATATGGATAGATGTAGGATGTTACGGACCAGTATATGTGATCGACACTCCATGTATGTATATAGTAGTATGTTATGCTGACATGGAGTATGATTTTATGTAGTAATACAAGCACTGACCCTTACAGGGTTAAGTTTAGCAGTCACTTAGTGACAGATTTTGATATATGCAGGCAAGCATTGGCCTTTATCAGGCTAAGTCTATGTACTTTTTGTTATCAATGCACAGAACAGTTTGTGAAATACCAGTGTGTTGTTTTATTTACTTGTACAACATTTATTGTGATTATGGTTACAATGTGCCGTATACTGGAATTACTTATATTTGTTTGTCATTATAGAATGGCCCCAAAGAAAGAAAATCCTATGACTGAGGCGGAAATAGCCGAGATGATTGCTCGGCAAATGCAGGCAGTGATCCCACTTATTGTAACACAAGTAACTGCCGGTGTAAATGCTAATATACAAACAAACCAACAACCAATCAATAATGCTCCCTCAACCAACACTGAAACTATCACAAATAATAATCCCCCGCCTAATACAAACGCCCCTCCCAATGCAAATAATCCCTCACCTGATGCAAATAATATCAACAACAATAATCCCCCACCGAACCCAAATAATAACAATAACAACCCTAATCCCCTCGGAGAGAATATTCAACTAAGAACTTCATGGCCTTTAAACCGATTGACTTCAAAGGTACTGAAGGGACAAACAGGTTAATCAAATAATAACAATAACAACCCTAATCCCCTCGGAGAGAATATTCAACTAAGAACTTCATGGCCTTTAAACCGATTGACTTCAAAGGTACTGAAGGGACAAACAGGTTGATCAAATGGATCGAGAAAACTGAATCTGTCCTCAATATCAGCAATTGTCCACCCGAAAACATTGTCAAGTATGTTGCCTCTACATTTACTGATCACGCATTATTGTGGTGGAATACTACGGTGCAAATAAAAGGTCAAGATACGGTTAATCGCATGACATGGGATGAATTCAAAACATTGATGCTAGAACATTTTTGCCCAAAGAATGAAATACGAAGGTTAGAACATGAACTTTGGAGCTTAGAAATGAAAGGAGCGGATCATCTAGGGTATACCAACCGCTTTAATGAACTGGCTCGCCTAGTACCATGGATAGTAACTCCTGAAGACAAACGAATTTAACGTTATATTTGGGGTTTAGCCCCAGAAGTGAGGAGTTTGGTGAACTCTGTTGGTCATACATCGTTTGAGAATGCCGTGACTCAAGCCGACATTGTAACTTTTGACTTGGTAAGAAGTGGAGTGTTGAGAATGGCCGGGGAATCATCGGGTATGAAGCGAACCAATTATGGATCAGGGTCACAAGGAAGGCCAGCAAATAAACGTGCACGCTCAACAATACAAAATTATGTCGTGAGCAGTTCTGAGGTGAAACGAGATAGGTACAAGGGACCATGGCCAAAATGTGATAAATGTAGTTTTCATCACGTGGGTGACCGTTAGTTTGTCAGAAGTGTGGGAGAACGGGTCATAATGGCCCTAGTTGTAGAGTCAGTATGGAGATTGCCAACCGACCAACCCAAGAAACTTAACCTCGTCGTCCGCAACCACCTAGACCGCAACCGATTCGTCAACAACCCATCCAACAAATCACAGCCCCAGCAACCCGCCGTGCTTGTTATGAATGTGGTAGCACAGAGCATTTTAGAAAGGACTGCCCCAAGCTGAATCAAGGAGCAGTCACCGGTCGGAACCAAGCATCGACTTCTGGTGCGCCTAGAGGACGCGTGTTTGTTATCGGGTCAGGAGAAGCACGACAAGACCCGAACGTAGTAACAGGTGCATTTGTTGTTTCTGATCAATACGCTTCTGTATTATTCGAAACTGGTGCCGATAGAAGTTTCTTTTCCACTAGATTTGTATCCCTGGGAAATATGCCAGTTAGTGAACTAACAAATCCCTATACTATAGAACTCGCTAATGGTAACTCTATAACTGTCAACCAAATAGTCCAAAACTGTTCCATTATTCTAAATGACCACCCATTCCTTATTGACCTACTCCCGGTAGAGTTAGGAAGTTTTGATGTTATTGTCGGCATGGACTGGTTAACCAAGTATAAGGCAGAGATTGTGTGTAATGACAAGACAGTTAAAATTCCCCTTTCGAATGGTAAAATAAATATAGTACATGGAGAGAAGTCCGGTTCGATATTACCTCTAGTGACTCATCTCAAAGTGTTGAAATGTTTTTGCCAAGGTTGTATGGCAAACGTGACCATAAAGAACCCTGAGGAAAAACACATTGAAGATATCCCCGTTGTTCGTGAATACCCCGATGTCTTTCCTGACAATTTACCTAGATTACCACCGAACTGACAGGTTGAATTCCGTATTGACTTAATCCCAGGATCAGCCCCTATTGCTAAGGCACCTTATCGACTGGCACCCCCCTGAAATGCAAGAATTATCCAACCAGTTACAAGAGTTGGTAGATAAAGGTTTCATACGTCCTAGTTATTCTCCTTGGGGAGCACCGTTATTGTTTGTAAGGAAGAAAGATGGAAGTTTTAGAATGTGCATTGATTACCGGGAATTAAACAAAGTTACCATCAAAAATCGATACCCTCTTTCACGAATTGACGACTTATTTGATCAACTTCAAAGGGCAAACTATTTCTCAAAAACTGACATTCGATCTGGTTACCATCAAGTTAAGATTCAAGAGGAAGATGTGTCTAAGACAGCGTTCCGAACTCGTTATTGTTGGACTCGGTCTGCCCAAGACACATATTATAATTGATGTGACTAGTACGTTATGATCAAAGTCTGGTCATACCCAATAACTAACTAGACAAACACCAATTATATTTGTTTATATATGATATGATCACAAGTAAATAAATATTGACACTTATGTTATTTGGAAAAGGGTTTCTAAATACAATGTACTTGTGAAATGAAAAAATCATATGGATGATTTATATTTTGAGAGAGAACATTCCATAGTGTTATTGAAGATGATTAAATAACAATATGTGAAAATGGTTACCTAGCATGTTGCCAATATGTTGTGTTACACTTATAAGTAATAAGTTTTATAACACAAATACATAAATGGAAGGTTTAAAAATAATAATAATAATAATAATAATAATAATAATAATAATAATAATAATAATAATAATAATAATAATAAAAAGGAAGGAATCTCTTTCTCTCTTATTATTTTATTGTTATTTCAAATGTTAGTGGAGACATGCAAGGTTTCTAATTGGTGCCATAGGTGGTGCCAAAAGATACACACTTACTTCCTCTTTCACTCTCATTTTTTGCAAGTAACAAAAATGTTTTCTACTCTCTTTCTTTTCTCTCTAATTTTTAGCCAAGAGGAGGAGCCAAGGGAGGAAGAAAATTTTTAGTGCAAATCCTAGCTACAAGGTGTTTTCTTGAAGGCTTGAAGGGTATACAAACTTGAGGAACTCCTATCTTGAAGTTCTAGCCTACCATTCATCATCCCTTTCACATTTCCTTGGTTTTGAAAGGTAGTCTTAACATGCATGGACTTATAGTGACATGTATGTGTTTGATAATATGTATTTCGTATTTGGATCCGGGTTTGGGTTTTGCATGTATAAAATTGGTTTTATACACCATAAACTAACAAGATTTAAAACATTTATCCGCTGCGTTTTTGGTAAAAGTAAGGTTTATCACTTTGATAATCTTGTTAAAACCCAACAATGGCATCAAGAGCCGCTTATACGAATGCATGCTTCATTAGACCCAAAAATTTTCGGGTTTATGGTGGGTTTACCATATGGCCGAAAGTTTTTGGGGTTTTGGTTTCCTCATGGTTTTTTAAGGTTATACTTTACATGCATTTGATAATCTTGAAAAACTAGGTCATTTGGATGATTGTTTACTTTGTTTGGACAAAACCTGAAACTTTCGGTTTGGTTAAGGTTGGGCCGAAAGTTTTGAGGGAAAGGGGAACCATTTTTTGGTCTTGGATTATTGCATATTTGGATGTGTAATAGATGTTCATAACCTAGCCATGGCCTTGTGTTTGGTTGTATGATTGTGTTGTGGATGATGATTTATTCGATATGGTTGTAATATTATTTGGGTTTTGTTTATTCATTCATTTGGTTTGTAATAATAAATAGGTTAGATGTATTTCTTTTACTAGAAAAATGTATTAGGATATATTTTGTAAAAGAAGATGCAAGGAAGGAAACCCAAGTATTAGGATATATTAGGATATATTTTGTAAAAGAAGATGGAGACCACAACACGGAGTGAACACTTGGAGCATTTGGATGCGGGATCAAGTGGGAGTTCACCGACACAAGTTCATGTTCTTATGGGTCCTTTAGGAGAGACCTTTTTGACACACTTGTCTTCGGTCAACAAGTGTAGTCAACATTAGGAGGCTATGGTTATGAACTTGTGGTTGTATGTTTTATGCTTGCATGGTTGATTTTCTTTTGTTTGTGTTATTGCAATATGGTTTGCTAACTACTTAAAATCAACAACTAGTATAAAATTGGTTCCTTAGAAATCGTTAGGTAATAAAAATTGGTTTTATTAAAGTCTATTGATTTATTAATAAAATGGGTTTTACTAATAGGAACTTTGAAAATAGGTTTTTCAACTAAGTACCATACATTTGAATGCATGCAAATGAAAGGTACAAAAATTGTTTTCCAATCTAGAATTTAGAAAACGAAAATCCCTTTTATAAAATAAGTCGAACACCATCATTTTATACAACCCTCGAATCACTTGGGAACTCGATATGGGATAAAGGTCACCTAACCATGTTGGAGGAAACTTGGGGAGTTTGAGGTGGGTTTACCATATAAGTGGGATAAAGATCACCTAACCACTTGTATATGTAGGATGACTTAAATTGGAAACCATGTGAATAGGATGACTTAAATTGGAAACCATGTGAATAGGGTCACCGAAGCATGGTGTACAATCGTATTGATGGGATTAAACATGCCAACTAAACATAAGATGTTTAACCGATCCCATAAAACTAGAAATTGCAAAGGGTTGCAATCGTTAAGCATTGACTACCTTGTTAATTTAAATAGTAGGATAAAGGTCACTTAACTACTATTTGAATGTAACGTTGGGTTTTAGATTTTAATCATTAATTGTCTTGGAGACATAAAGGGTATTAAAGATTAAAATAATTGATATCGAAAATACTAAAATTGAGCTTTGTTATGTATGTAGATGGCCCCAATCAACAATCCACCTAACGTATTATTCCACCCGTAAATAACCTATCACCAAGATCTATTCTCGATAAGGATCGTCTAAACTATACTAACTTTATGGATTGGTATTGTAACTTGAGAATCGTTCTCAAGTAAGAAAAGAAATACTACGTAATAGACGAACCTATTCCTGATGAACCTAGTGTTGACGATGCCGAAAACTATAACAATTGGGTAAAGCACAATGAGGATTCGGTGCAAGTTTCTTGCCTCATGTTGGGAACTATGATTCCCGAAATTCAAAAGGATTTTGAACTTCATGGGGCATACGACATGATTACCCAACTTAAGAAATGTTCCTTACACAAGCTAGGGTAGAGCGCTTCGAACGGTTCGAGCGCTTCATGCATGTCGTATGGAAGAAACCCAATTTGTTTCCTCCTAAGTGCTTAAGATGGAAAAGCCACATTGATCGTCTCGAGTGCCTTAATTGTCGTCTCAAACGAGTTAGCCACGGATTTGATCTAAAGGGGGTAACTAAGAAATTTGAGACTTTTGTTATGAATTATAACATGAATGGGTGGGACAAGAGCATTGGTGAGCTTCATGCAATGCTAAAGACGGCTGAGACGGGAATGGGTAAAAAGGTTTTACCCGTCTCACGATCAATGAGGGAGGCAATAGGAAGAGGCATCACCCGGAACCTAAGGCAAAGGTTGCCAAAGGTAAGGGACAAGTCATGGCTAAGTTCAAGGAAAGGCGAAAGCGGGACCACCCAAACCGAAGGAAAATAAGCCAAAGGTTTGCGCGGAGGATCCTTGTTTTGTATGTGGGGAGATAGGGCATTGGACGAGGAATTGTCCACCTATCTCAAAGAGTTGAAAGCTAAGAGGGATGCGGGGCAAACCTCGGGCATAACTTTCATGATTCATGTTGATCTTAATATTATTTCCTCTAACACATGGGTATTGGATACCGGATGTGGAACTCATATTTGCAATTTGTTGCAAGGGTTCAAAGGAAATGAAGGATTCAAGAAGGGAGATATTAGTCTCTTCATGGGCAACGGAGCAAAGGTTGTTGTCGAAGCCCGAGGGGACTACATATTGAAGCTTCCAAATGGTTTGGAAGTTATTTTAAATAATGTTTTGTATGCTCCTAGTTTGACTAGGAATATTATCTCAGTTTCCTTGTTAAGACAATATGGTTATGATTTTAAGTTTATGGATGATTGTATTTATGTTTTCATGAATGATGTATTTTATTTTAAAGCAATGCCATCTAATGGCATTTATGAATTGGTTCATAATAACACATCTTATGATAACATGTTATACCAATCAAGCACCAAAAGACTCAAAATGGATTTGAGTAGAACTTATCTTTGGCATTGTCGCCTTGGTCATATAAACAAAGATCGCATACATAACTTCAAAAGAATGATCTTTTGGAATGAAGTGAAGGTGATTCGTTTGATAAATGCAAGTCTTGTATGTTAGGAAAGATGACCGAGGACCCCTTTAGTGGGACAAACGAAGGGGCAAAAGACTTATTAGGTATCATACATTCGGATGTATGTGGTCCTTTTAAGGCAATGACAAGGAATGGTGAAAGATACTTCATTACCTTTATTGACGACTATAGTCGTTATGGGTATGTGTACTTGTTAAGACACAAAGATGAAGCTTTTAAAATGTTCAAATCTTCCAAAAAAAATCAACTCGATAAAACCATCAAAGTACTTCGTTCGGATAGAGGAGGTGAATACCTAAGTGATGCTTTCTGAGATCATCTTAGGTGTTGTGGGATCATCTCACAACTTACACCACCAGGAACAACACAACATAATGGTGTGTTTGAAAGGAGGAATCAAACTCTATTGGATATGGTTTGATCTATGATGGCTAGAAGCACATTGCCTCTATCATTTTGGGGTTTCGCTTTGCTCTCCGCGGCCCGTATTCTAATATGGCCCCAACCAAGAAAGTGGACAAGATACCTTTTGAAATATGGAATGGAAGGGTTCCATCATTATCATATTTAATGGTATGGGGTTATGAGGCTTATGTCAAGAACAACACCCAAAACAATCTTGAAAGTCGATCCACTAAGTGTATCTTTGTAGGATATCTCAAAGATTCTATGGGACATTATTTATACAACCCAACCGAGCAAAAGGTGCTCGTTGCTCGAAAGGCCGAGTTCTTGGAAACTAAGTTCCTTATAGAAGGTACTAGTAGAACAGTGGAACTCGAGGAGGATCGAGAACCACAAGCCGATACACGTTTGGTTGATACTAGCAATCATTAAGAGGTTGTTGAGAATGATCAAATGGTTGATTACACACAAAACGTTCACAAATCCGGTAGAATTAGTCATCCACCCGAAAGATATGGATTTTTCATGGATGGATGCTATGTGGTAGATTCGAATGAACCCACCACATACCGTGATGCAATGTCACAATCCGATTGTGACAAATGGCTTGAAGCCATGAACGTTGAGATGCAATCCATGCATGACAACCAAGTATGGGATTTGGTTGTACCACCTCTTAATTCCAAACCGGTTGGAAGTAATGGGTACAAGAAGAAAACTGATATGCATGGAAACTTGGATACTTATAAAGCAAGACTTGTAGCAAAAGGTTTCACTCAAACTCAAGGGGTTGACTATGATGAAACTTTTTCTCCCGTAGCAATGCTAAAGTCTATTAGGATATTGTTTGCCATAGCCGCACATTATGACTATGAGATATGGCAAATAGATGTCAAAACCGCTTTTCTAAATGGGCATCTTGAGGAAGATGTCTATATGGTTCAACCCGAAGGTTTTGTCGATCCACAACATCCTAACAAAGTATGCAAGTTAAAGAAATCAATCTATGGATTGAAACAAGCATCTAGAAGTTGGAATCACCGTTTTGATGAAGAAGTTAAGAAATTTGGATTCATATAAAATGGTGATGAAGCTTGTGTGTATAAGAAAGCTAATGGGAGCATCATTACCTTCTTAGTATTGTATGTTGATGACATACTACAATTTGGGAATGACATTCAATCATGGAAGTTGTAAAAGAATGGCTTGGAAGTTGTTTTTCCATCAGAGATCTTGGTGAAGCCGCCTATATTTTGGGAATAAAGATCTATAGGGATAGATCAAGGCGGTTGATAGGTTTAAATCAAAGTGCATACATTGACAAAATCTTGAAAAGGTTCAAGATGGAGAACTCTAAGAGAGGTTTGGTACCTATTCAAAGAGGAACGATATTGAGTACATCTCAATGTCCAAGCTCAAAGGATGAGCAAGAGAAAATGAATGGAATCCATACGCATCGCTATTGGATCTATCATGTATGCAATGGTATGCACTAGACCGGATGTGTCATGCGCTTTAAGCATGACAAGTAGATTCCAACATAATCCGGGAAGTAGCCATTGGATGGCTGTTAAGAGTATATTGAAATACCTTAGAAGGACTAAGGACATGTTTCTAATATACGGGTCGGGTGAGGAGGAAATCATTGTAAAGGTTTACACGGATGCGAGTTTCCAAACCGATCGAGATGATTCTCGATCACACGTTTTCATTATGAATGGTGGGGCAGTCTCTTGGAAGAGCTCGAAACAAGATGTGGTAGCTTTGAACACCACAGAATCGGAATACATCGCCGCCTCATTGGCAGTTCAAGAAGCTGCATGGATTAGGAAATTCATTGCCGACCTAGAGGTGGTCCGTACTATCAGGACCCTCTAAAAAATCTTTTGTGACAACGAGGGTGCGATTGCACAAATCAAGGAACCTCGTGCACATCAAAAGACGAGGCACATTTAGCGGAGGTTCAAGTACATAAGGGATGAAGTTGAAAAGAGAAATATATGTATTCGCAAATTTCACACCGATCAAACATTGCGTATCCACTCACGAAGCTCTTTGAAAGGCCAAAGCATGAAGGTCACACTTGTGCCTTAGGACTTCGATATTCTAGTGATTGGATATGATCGAATTTTGTATTTGGATATCGGAATAATTGTTATTTTGACTCATTCATATGATTATGGTTTTTGATTATGTCATTTTGAGTTATGTTCCATTTTAGCATGTTTAAATCCATGAATAAGTTACTTATTCTAAATGTCCGTAGTTGCTCATATTTGTGGGAGCAAATATGAAGGTAAGACTATTATGAACTTGGATTGGTGGATATTCATAAGGTATGAATATAGAGCAAGGGTTTCTGCCAAGGTTCATAGATATTTATGGGATATAAATATTGGACTGACCCGCTCTCAAATGTTACTACATGGAATCTTTGTGATTGATCATAAGTAAATTTGAGGAAAGGCGAATATCATAGTATCCTCCGACCTGAGATACATATTGGGTCTTGATATTCATCAAGTATTATGCTTTGACTTAGTTCTTCGCTGCTCTGAAACATGACGGTACATAAGTCTAAGATCAGGTATGGTACTAGGTGAATGTGAAAGACGTATGTAGTCAAAAGGGGATTTGTCCCTCTTATTCGTTGAGAGTAAGAGTCTAAGGCCTGCTAAGTTAAATCAACAGAGAATGATCACTCTATGTCTCTGGATTTGACATGACATCTGAGGCAAAAGGATAAATGATAGATTCACCTAAATCATTTCAAGTAAGTGACTTGATGGGGATGATGTTATTGAATGGCACTTCGTCATGCGTATTAGGGGTAGTAAACCGTAGTTAGGCGGTACTTGCTACTTGCATCAATCTTCTATGTATCTTGTGCAAGTGGGAGATTGTTGGACTCGGTCTGCCCAAGACACATATTATAATTGATGTGGCTAGTATGTTATGATCCAAGTCGGTCATATCCAATAACAAGCTAGACAAACACCAATTATATTTGTTTTATATATGATATGATCATAAGTAAATAAATATTGACACTTATGTTATTTGGAAAAGGGTTTCTAAATACAATGTACTTGTGAAATGAATAAATCATATGGATGATTTATATTTTGAGAGAGAACATTCCATAGTGTTATTTAAGATGATTAAATAACAATATGTGAAAATGGTTACCTAGCATATTGCCTATATGTTATGTTACACTTATAAGTAATAAGTTTTATAACACAAATATATAAGTGGAAGGTTTAAAAAAAATAATAATAACAAGGAAGGAATCTCTTTCTCTCTTATTATTTTATTGTTATTTCAAATGTTAGTGGAGACATGCAAGGTTTCTAATTGGTGCCATGGGTGGTGCCAAAAGATACACACTTACTTCCTCTTTCACTCTCATTTTTTGCAAGTAACAAAAAAGTTTTCTACTCTCTCTCTTTCTCTCTAATTTTCGGCCAAGAGGAGGAGCCAAGGGAGGAAGAAAATTTTTGAGTGAAAATCCTAGCTACAAGGTGTTTGCTTGAAGGCTTGAAGGGTATACAAACTTGAGGAACTCCTATCTTGAAGTTCTAGCCTGCCATTCATCATCCCTTTCACATTTCCTTGGTTTTGAAAGGTAGTCTTAACATGCATGGACTTATAGTGACATGTATGTGTTTGATAGTATGTATTTCGTATTTGGATCCGGGTTTGGGTTTTGCATGTATAAAATTGGTTTTATACATTATAAACTAACAAGATTTAAAACATTTATCTGCTGCATTTTTGGTAAAAGTATGGTTTTATCACTTTGATAATCTTGTTAAAACCCAACAGTTATGGCCACTACGAATTCTTAGTTATGCCGTTCGGCTGACTAATGCTCCCGCAGTTTTCATGGATCTTATGAATGGAGTTTGTAAACCGTACCTCAACAAATTCGTTATCGTGTTTATTGATGACATTTTGATATATTCGAAACCAAAGAGGACCACGATCAGCACTTACGAACCATTTTGGAGTTGTTGAGGCAGGAAAAGTTGTATGCCAAATTATCAAAATGTGAATTTTGGCTACAAGTGGTTCAATTTTTTGGGCACGTTGTTAATCGACACGGAATCCATGTAGACCCGAGTAAGATTGAAGCCATCAAAAATTGGCAAGCCCCGAAGTCACCGTAAGAAATCCGT